>NC_022011.1:73852890-73853392 GCF_000317375.1 Microtus ochrogaster
GAAAAAAAAACCCAAAAAAAAATACACTTTTGGCTTAATTAATTAACTGCATTATTTCAGGGATGGGGAGAACCTGTCTCTTAAACATGTTTCTTTATTTGTGAGAACTTCATACAGGTATACAATACACTATTATTACTCCCGATTTCTTTCCCTGCTTGCTCTAAAGCCCCCATCCCCCTCAATGTGCCGTCCCCGTATTTTGTGCACGTGCATGTGTGTGCGTGCGTGCATGCGTGTGTGTGTGTGTGTGAGAGAGACTCCATCCAGTGCTATCCGTTTTAAGCTGGAAGCAGACCATTCTGAGCTTCACCTGCTTCCGCTAAAGCCCCCATCCCCCTCAATGTGCCGTCCCGGTATTTTGTGCACGTGTATGTGTGTGCGTGCGTGCATGCGTGTGTGTGTGAGAGAGAGAGAGACTCCATCCAGTGCTATCCGTTTTAAGCTGGAAGCAGACCATTCCATCCAGTGCTATCCGTTTTAAGCTGGAAGCAGACCATTC
>NC_022011.1:73853492-73871070 GCF_000317375.1 Microtus ochrogaster
TCCATCCAGTGCTATCCGTTTTAAGCTGGAAGCAGACCATTCCATCCAGTGCTATCCGTTTTAAGCTGGAAGCAGACCATTCTGAGCAGGGAATAAGTAGATAACTAGAAATGCCAACCCCCAAATGTGTTGAGAGGGTGAAACTACCTTCTAGAACTTTCCACCGGAGAATCCTACTCTTTAGCCCTTAGGAGGAAGGATAAATGCCATTAAAATTGGTTTAGTGTGAGAGGCTGCGCTGATTGATGAGGTGCAAAACAACTCCTGGAGAATATTAATGTAAAAACTTCTCAGTTAATAGGCTTAAACACAACAAACAAACAACAACTAAAGGAAGGAAGGAAGGAAGGAAGGAAGGAAGAAAGAAAGAAAGAAAGAAAGAAAGAAAGAAAGAAAGAAAGACTGGTTCAGACATATCCTGGTCTAAAATGACTAACATCTCTTATCTTTTATGTCTGCACATAAAATATCTACATTTACAAAAATTACGTAGATTAAGAAATGTGGTTTTGTTTTTCAGTATTACTTTAGCAACTACTGGAAATATTAACCCATTATGTTATAACACAAAATAAAAACACAATGCCTCTGTTAATAAGTTGTGCATACCGTTACGAAAGTATGTATCAGAAACCAATGTATGCTTTCACGAATATTCTAATTTTTAATTCTAAGAATGACTAGACAGGCAAAATCTTCTATAAATTTAGCAGTAAATGCTGTGATCAAAATAACTCCATGGGCGGGATACAGGTCTCAGAGGCAAAGCCTTTGCCCAGCAGGAGAGAAACACAGAATAAAAAAACCCAACAACTAAATGTGACATCTCTGGGCTAACGGCACTTCCCAAGTTGCTTTTGTCGGTAATTCTTGGTTCATAAAAGCAAGAAAATGAGCACAAACTAGAAATGACTCGAGCCATGTGTCAGCTGCTGTGTCTAAAGCACAGGCGTCCTACAAGTCACCTTTGCTGTTGCCTTGGAAGGATCCAGAAGGAAAGGCCCAATCTATCCACAGATGCAGGCACCAGAGGACCCTGGATGGGGATCCAGATGCCCACCCAGCTCACTATACCACCACAGGCTCTCTCACTCACATAAACTTGAATATTTTGCCGTTGCCTTCCACTACACTTGCTGTAAGCGTAGCCGAAGGTGAATTGTGCAGCTGACAGCACAGAGCGAAAAGCTCTCCGGAGGCTGTGATCTGTTCTGCTGTGCCCTTCACTGCGTGCGTAAGACTGAATAGGAGGTCTGGCACATATAGGAAGTCCATGAGTTTGTCCTAAGTAAAAGAGGTGAAGGAAGGGAAGAGAGGCAGAGAGGCCCATGTGAAAGTATGAGCAGGAAGGTAAGGAGATCAAAAAGTAAAAGAAAAAACAAACCAAGAAGAAAACAACCTAGCCTTTCCATTCACTAAGTGCGTTATTATGATCCATATTTTCTCACAGGGTCCATGATAAACTTAAGAACATTAATCCTTATATTAAAGAATAACACAGAAATTTAAAGTTCTAGTCTTTATGTTGCCTACGTCGGAACTCAGTCTAGACAACTGCAAGCTGATGGGACACCCCCGGATGCTATTCGAGATGCAGGCTAACCTCCCAGCCTCAGCTCCTATGTCAGCTTTTCCCAGCGTGGACTTAGAAAGCAGCTAGTGACACCCGACGTTGCCAGGTGGCACACAAAGACTTTTTGGTAACTCGTGGGATCCCCACATCTAGATTTGGCTTTTCTGTAGAATCGGGGTTAGGGTTTCTGAAGGGAGGCACAGGCACTCCCTTGATGGAGAAGACAAGCCTGTAGTATTCAGGCTTCATTAATCTACGCTTCATTAATCTATGCCTTAAAGCCTTGTTGCTGCGCCTGTGGTTAGAACCCCATGCAGCAGGTGCCTGTGAGCAGGTGACAAAGGCGGAGTCTCAAGACCAACTCTATATTTCAACAAGACCCCTCCACCCGTGGCTCATCTGACCGGGAAAGCCACAGAGGTTTTGCATTTCAAGAAAACAAGACACATTATTATGACCCAGAAAGGTGAGTATGCAAGTTCTTTTGCATACATGAAAATTAATAAAAAAGAAAACAAGACATCCTAAAAAAAATGAAATTCTTGGGACAGAAAAGGAAGAATATACAGTGTGCACACAGAGAAATTTCACGATGAATTTCATTGATTTATACAATTAATATGTATTAGTCATTGCAAGTTTAAAGACTAAATACTAAAATGGGGTTTTAAAAAAGCACACAAGCCATAAAAAGTATTGATCAGATTGATATCACATATATTTAAATAATTCATATGACCCAGGAGAAAAAGACAAATACCTCAAAATAGAGTGATATGTTCTTAAAAGGGAGGGATTTGCAAAAACATAAAAATAAAGTGCAAATCAGAAAAATTCAAATCCATATTCAAACATCAAAATATCAATTTTATTGCAAAGAATTGGCAGGGGCTGGAAATGATGCCACCCACTCCTAGAGAAAAGGTTTAGGGAGCGGACACCCCTCTAGATGGGAAGAACATCTAAATCAGCATCGATTCCTGCAGTGAGAGTGGACACTAAGTATCGAATGTGCTAAAACGGCATAAATCGTTGAACTAGAAACTCCAATTATATATGTTTTTAATGATTTGAGCATGACATAAGTACCGAGGGCTCTAAAGGCATTGCTCATGATGCAGTAATTTGGAAAGACACTCGGTGTCGACACTCGTTTAATTGTGTTCAAGTGGTGTTACTATTCTTCAGTCAGTAAAAAACCCAGAGAAGCACCTGAAATGAGCACAGCAGAGACTACAGTTCTGCATTCAGGTATGCAGAGAGACCGGCAGGAGGCATCCCAAATGGTACCCGTACTGTACGTGGTGGGAGCAGGCAGGGGTGGCTGTACAGCGTGCTCCTGCGCATCCCAAGCTTTCGGCAGCGCGGCTTCATCACGTCTTTAAATAGAGACAGTGCGCCAGGAGAGCCAGCTCGGGCTAGTTTAGACCAGGGTGTAAAGGCAAACTGGGACATTTTTAGGAATTTTGTTAGGCACAGCTGTTTTTTTAAAGTTAAATTGTGAAGATACACAATTTCACGGGTTTCAAAGGGTAGGAAGTACTTAAAAAGCTTGACTTATTGTTTATCTGTCTGGATTCCACTGCACTCCTTTCTTATAAAGTCAAAATAAAGCTATCGTATTTCCTCTCTCCTCTTGCTCCAACTGGCCCCCTCCCTCTGAAATTCATGGCCCTTTATTCTTTAACTGCCTTTGTTACACACACACACACACACACACACACACACACACACACGTACAGCCCGAGAGGCTGTTTAATGTTGCTTGTATCTATGTTATTAGGGTTGACTACTTGGTATTGGATAACCAGTTGAGGGCTCACCCAGGAGAAATGAATATTAAGTCTCTCTCTCTTCAGTCCTTAACTGCCTGTAGATCTTCATCATTGTTGTATTGGAAAATAATTTGGAAACCACGGAAAATAAGCACACACCAAAGTCAGTTAACATCTTACAATGACCACACACTTCTTAGAAATTGAAACTAGAAGAAAATATGTTCCTATTCATGATAGTAATATTATATCCATTGAAAATATTTAAACCCAAGAGTAACAGTTTTAATTTAACCTTCTCTAGCATAGTATTTTTAATAAGAACTCTCATTAATAGTGTCCAGGTTCCCCCTTTGTCATAGTTCCTGGTGCCATAAATGCACCTGATTCTGATTCTTCTGGAGGGAATAGTTTGTACACACAGGGCGACTGCATGTGCCAAGTACCTGCAGTCATGGAAGAGTCTGCAAAGGAGATCTCCGGTGAAGAATTCTCCGTGTCCCACGGCTCTCTCTCCAGACTTGACTCATCTAGAGCCTTCAGAACAGACTCATTCGCTTCAGGCCCATCTTCAGGAGGTGAACTCTCCAACTCTGTGAATAGTAAGCATTGGACGTAAATGGTAGGGCAACCCAGTTTTCTGCACAGTGTGTACAGATGACACTGGTGTTCTGAAAATCAAACCGGGGTCTGTTTCCCATACACTGCACATACTTCCAAACATTGACATTTCAAAAAGACCTAGCCCGTGCTACTTCGGTGTAACACAAGGAAACATATTTTTACTTTCATCATGTAACAACCAAATTCTATATAAAAGGCAGGCTAATGAAATACCAATCAAATCACATGGCAAGTGAGATGACTTCCAGTCTGACCACTGTCTTTGGGAAGTCACTCACTGACTTGATGATTGAAGCTACATTTAAGGCTGAATTAATAGGAATGCAAACCGGGTAGCTTTCTTTAGCTCTTACTTGCCATTTTGGTTCTGCCTCCAGGATCATGCGATGTACATCTGCTTTAATGTCAGGCTGAATCCATGTGTTCTGGGATCCTGGGAGATTTTTTTTTAATTGAATGAAATATTCTGTTTTCTCCATTTTGTTTTTCCTGCTCTTTGGCCTCCAGGACACAGGGGTACCCAAGCTGGAGCCATGTGTACAGCCAGCTGCATGAAGGAACTCAGGAATGGACTCCAACACAAACTCATAAACCTACCTATTGCATTATGAGATTTTGGTTTTTTTGGGATCTATTTTTTTTTCATTGTAGCTACAGTTCAGGGTCCTCAGCATGTGTTTTACAGACAGCAGTTATGTTGCAATGCTCAAAGGCTGGACACACGGAGGAGGGAAATTAAGAAAATCAAGAGTTTTTATACCTTGTGAAACTTGACTCTACCAGAAGAGCCTGAAGCCCTAAATACACTTCTTAAAGTCTTTTCAGATTGGCCCGCTCAAGACAGCCTGGGAAAAACTCATCCAGCCTTGCATGGAGAATTTCCTAAAGAAAATTAGTGTGGCTTTAGATGAAGCTAAATTTGACAGTGTTTATAGCTAGCAACTAGGACATGGCTGTCCTGCTCCTTGAACTCACTGGTCTCTCTAAGACATCAGATTCCACCGCCAGAAGAAAGCAGGCCACTCCACCAGCACCTAATCCAGGCTCCTTCCCTGTACCATATGTGGCTGCTGGTTCTTCTTGCAACGTAGCCTGTCACAGACTAAACCACGTGGTGCAGAACTTCCTGCTAGCCTCTCCCTAGCTCATTATCCTCTTCTGGAAGGTTCTTCCCTTATTCTTACTTCAAACTACTCTTCTTAGTGCACTCCCTCTATGGTTCAAAGAGAAGTCCCCTCTTTTGTTTAAAGCCTGTTTTGCTTTTTCCCATACATTGTCTTCTTGTGGTCTCCTACCTCTTGAGACCTTTTCTATGAACAAACCTCATTCCTGAACAGCAATTACATGGCAGTTCTTTGAGTAGCCAACAACCATGGGGACCTATTTAACAGGTACTAAGGTTTAAAATTATGAGAGGTAGGGGCTAGGGAGATGGCTCAGTGATTTAGAACACATGCTGTTCTTCCAGAGGACATGAGTTTGATTCTCAGCATGCCCATGACGGCTCACAATTATCTGTAACTTCAAAGATCTGCAGCTTTGTTCTGGCTTCCAGGCATGCAAGTGGTGCACAGACTTATACTAATACATAGAAAATTAAGTGAACAATAAAAGATTAAAATAGTCCACCTATTTTACACTTATCACAAAGCTATTTACATATATTGAATATTTTATTTCTCAAAATAACCTAGCTGGTAAGTGTAAAGTGACTTTTCTTTTTTTTTTTTTTTTTTTTTTTTTTTTGGTTTTCAGAGACAGGGTTTCTCTGTAGCTTTGGATCCTGTCCTGGAACTAGCTCTATAGACCAGGCTGGCCTCAAACTCACAGAGATCCACCTGCCTCTGCCTCCCAAGTGCTGGGATTAAAGGCGTGTGCCACCACCACCCGGCAGCAAGTAACACTTTTATCCCATTTCACAGACAAGTTTTGCTTCTCTCTGATTAATGCTTCTTTATTTTCTTTTACACTTTATCATAACCTAGCAGGAAACACAAAACCACTCCTGTTCTTAGAAATCTACCCAGTAAAGGTGCTATGGAGACGGCAGTGGACAAAGAGCTTGTCACATGGTGTGAGGACCTGAGTTAGAATCCCAGGAGCCCACATCGAAGCAAGGAGTGGTAGGGCCCCTCTGTTATAATGCCAGTGCTCCTCGTAAGATGGGAGGTGGAGGCAGGAGAGTGCCCAGAAGCTGTCAGGACAGCTAGACAGTGTACAGAGTGGTGAACAATGAGACCCTGTCCCAGACAAGGTGGAAGAGGACACCCAGAGCTGTCCTCTGATGGACACATGTGGTACACAGACACCTGTACGTGCAGAGGGATATATGGGAAAATGTGCACATGTGCGCGTGCACACACACACACACACACATGAAAGGGGGTTGTGAAGAAAGAGGGAGGGAGGGAGTTCATGAAACTCCTACCTGACTTTTTTTCAATTTTTAAAATTTTAGTTAAAATGTAATTAGATTTTTCTCCCTCTATCCCTTCCTATGTCTCCTGCTTCCAACCCCTACCATGTCTTCTTAAACTGCCTCCTTATTTTTTGATTTTTGTTACACTTATACACACACAATATATATATATATATACATATATATGTGTATATATATGTATACACACACACACACACACACACACACACACACATATATTACAACTTGCTGAGTCCCTTTTGTTTTGCTTGAGTTTGTATGACATCAGAGCTGACTACTTTATATTAGGCAAAAAAAATTACGGGATGCCACACTGGGGAGAGACAAATTCTCCCTCTCTTCGCAGCCTTAGCTGCTCATATCTTTTTGTCTGGGGAGGAACACCATGAGGCCTCCCACTTCTGCATTAATATGTCTATTGGTATTGTCGTCCAGGTCTTGTTTAGGTATGATGAATGATGACCAGTTGCAGATTGCAATGGTCTCTGATGCAAAGAGATTTTCGGTGCCGGAAGACTACACTTAGCCAACGAAGCTGAACAAAATGGGTTTGCTGGTTGGGGTTCTTGAGCTAGGTTTGAGATAGCAGCCAGCAGCCCGATCCGATTTTTGAACCTAGTTGGATTCACCTTTCAGTAAGTCCCTCAAATTCTTAAACTATTCCAAAGAAAACAAACAGCTTCAAGCCTTCAGAGTTTCATCTATGCTCACCTCAAACATGTGACCCTCTGTAGTGTTTATTTGAGGAGGGAAGGATGGAAAATAACCTTGCCCAGCCGTCTGAAAGAAGTTGTACTGGTTTTCACGTAGCTCATTCCCAGCCTTGCATAAATCTTTCATGCTTTCTAAGAATTCATGGCAAAAATGACCCGATTTGCACTAGCTGAGCTTTTCTACTCCATCTGGCTTTCTGCTCCTGTCTTCTCTAGGTGATGGAGATGACATAGATTAATCGGTATAGACAGTTACAGATAGATACAGATATGGATTAAACCCACACTTGTAATATTAGGAGAAGCATTAGAGCTTTGTGGATGAGAAGCTATGGAATTACTTTCTGACTTAGCCACAGTTCCTCAATACCACTTTCTACCTTGCAGAGCCCATGCAGAAAATCATGTACCGATTGACTCATTTTACTAGAATGGACAGAGGAGAGGGACTGCCCACTGCCCAGGTCTCCTGCAACCCCGCATCCTCATCACCTAGAATAGTACCTGTTGCAGGTTCACTGAATGACTGAATAACGTACAGAAGAAAAAAAATGAATTAAGCATGTAATAATTATAGTAGTAATAGTTAACTTTTTTTAATAATGGACTTGTACTTTTTTCTGCATATGGTATTTTGAAACAGGATACATACTATGAAAGGAAAAAAAACAATGAGGAGTTTAAATTAGGTTTATAAAGAAATTGTGTAAAAATGCATTCTTTTAGAATATTATTATTGAATATTTAAAATATTTATATTATGTGAAAATTAAATTTATTGGCAAGGATAAGCCTTTTATAATATTCATAAATCAAAAATATATTTTCTTTCAAAACTATCCGTGTCTTTCTAATGTTAAAAGTATTTCCAGGCAGAATTCCTGGTAGAATTAGGAGTACCTGCAGCGTCTTCGGGACAGCCGGCACCTGTTAGCTCTTGGCAGAGCGCCTCATTCCCCGTTCGGCGAAGAACCTTCAGGAAAGTGGAAAACCAGTTCTCCTTGTGCACAATCCTTCTCAGCAGTTCCCTTACGCCCGACTCGTTCCCAGCGTTCCCCGCAGCAGAAATCTATCATTCCAACAGACAAGAAGGAAGAGGAAATACCTTTTGAGCCTATGAAAAGTGAAAATATTCTGAAGGGAAATCAAGGGGTAGGCATACATATAAACAAAGGCTTATATTCAATCAGTAAAGAAAACAGCAGTATTCTAATCAGCTATTCTAATGTCTGTCAGGAAAAAAAAAAGATCATTGAGCCAAATCCTCTTCTAAATATGATATATATATATATGTATTGATGTGTATATATATATATATATATATATATATATATATATCAAGAGAATTTTTTTTTAATTAGGCTGGTGGGGTTGCTCGGTGGTTAGAGGCACTTGTCAGGCTGGTGGGGTTGCTCAGTGGTTAGAGGCACTTGCTACAGGGTTTCATGTGCTGTTTCACTCCCAGACCCTACATGGTAACGGGAGAAACATTTCTCACAAACTGTCCTCTGACCTCTACACACACATCATGGTACATTTTCTCTGTGGTTCTCACCACAAACTAAGCTTCAAAACAAAAATTTTAATAAAAAGGAAATACTAATTAATTGAGAGATTGATAAATGCTTTGCTTGAGCTTCTGTGACCAAAGCCAAGAGAAACAATCTTCAATCTGTATGTTAAGGACATACATGTTAAGGACTCCTGTGTGTCTATGTATACATCTGTGTGTGTCTGTGTATATCTCTATGTGTTTGACTGTGTGTGCATCTGTGTGTCTGACTGTGTGTCTATGTGTATGTCTCTGTGTGTGTCTATGTGTCTGTCTGTGTGTGTATGTCTATATTTATGTCTGTATGTCTGTGTGTGTCTGTGTGGCGTGGATATGGGTGCACACTTGTGAGCTTCTCTGTGCATGCATGTGTGAAGGCCAGAAGCTAAACTGTCTTTCTTATTAGCTTCTTTTCCTTGTTTGAGGGGCTAACTGAACTAGGAACTTGCTATTTTTGGCTAGACTGGTTGGTCAGTGAGTCACCAGGTCTCCCTGTCTCTGTCCAGCAGAATATTAAGACATTTCTTTTTGATATATTTTGGGTTTGCTATTTTCTTTCAACCCATGAGGTTTATAAAAGGGGAACCAAAAATTTCATGACCTCTTCCTTAACTTTGGAACTAGTGACACAGATTTATCTTCCTGCCTATTTAATATTTACAATAGTTATCATTGCAATGAAAACATTTTCCAAATGTTTGTACATTCAATATTGTAAGAATATTCCTTTGGAGGCATTTTTAGCCCATCTTCCCCATAGCATTTTCTAAGGAGTTTCTTGCTCAGTACTAGTGTTTACTAACTTTGGGAGTAGTCTCATGATGTAAAATCTTGGTTTGTTCTGAACTTTGTGAGATTTTTATTGTTTTCCGGTAATCAGAAGTGTAATCGCTATAAATGCACTCAGGACTGATCTCAGATTCTCATTTTAACTCAACATCCCCATCTTTCTAACCCCTCCCCATCCTTTAAGCTGCTTTAACTATGTCTGACAGAAGCAATCAGAATTTTCACAGGGCAGTGACTAAAGCATTGCAACCAACATCCTTTTTAAAATTCTATGTGTATTCCAGTAACCAAATTTCCTTCAACTGTTACTCTGTCAAGTTTAGGTTTCTTACAGAATCTGAGATTTCCTACATTCATTGCCCGGGCATTTGAGGATCATGATGCTGTTCTTTTTCCCAAGGACTTTTAATTTTTGAATGTGAAACTACATCGATTACCTATTTTTTTCTTTCACCAATGTCCTCAATTTTTAGTATCTTCCCTTTCTAGGTGTTGGAAAGCACATCAGCTGAAGTGATCATACGTTCCCATGTATGTGTTTTGCTTACTCTGCTCTCTTAAAATATGGCAGTGATATTTAGATCCCAACAGATAAAAAAAATGACTATAATTCCCAGGAGGTTCATATCAATTTACAATTGTAGCAAGATACAGAAAGGATCCCCTCTCCCAACTGGAAATTTTCCTTGTGAAGTTAAAAAAAAATGTTCATATGTGGATACCACATAAACTAATTCATGGAATACAAAGTGGATGAATTTGTGGATAGCACAGTTTGTTTCTTGAATATTCTAAACTTTTCAGCAGACGTAAGTGGAGAAAACACAGCAATTTTCATAAAGTACTGAATTTCCAAGACAATTACTCTGTTTAGTACAAAAGTTTTCTCTTTCACTTGTACTTTTTACTTTTTTGCCCTTAAAGAATCCTGTCCTTGCTAATTTGCCTAATAATACAATACTTGAGGGGAAAACTTAGTTGGGCACTTGACTCATATTGAAAGAGCTAGACTCAGTGTCTATCTGGGATAACACGGGGTCTTAGTTCTTCATGTAGATGAAAGGTATAAGACCTCCAAGACTACAGGTGTTTAGTGAAGTCAGCCAGTGCTAAATCATGCACCTGTCTCTCCCTATAACATTGTGGATAATGCTATAATATAAAATGTGAGCACTTTTGTCTCAGAGCTCTTTTTGATCTGTGTTGATGAAGTTGCTACTACATGTCCTGAAAAAGAAATGGGAAAAAAGATCATTCTATTTTGATTATCTATAAAATGGCTCTTGTATTTATTAGTGGGCCTAGCTTTAATGCAGGAGTCTTAAACTAGGAAGACTAGTTTAAGCTAGCTCTGGTTAACACTACAACATAAACACCATATAAGCAGTGTCCTGATTAATTAATTAAGTAAGGCTTAAATTTAGATGTCTTTTTGAAATTACCAAAATTCAACTTAGAAATTTAATGCCCACCAACCATTTATTTCCCAACATTTTATCATATTCATTATTGTACATCTTCAACTCAATTTTTCTTTTTATTTCTTATTTTTCTTTCTACTTTTCGTTGTTTGTTTTTTTGCCAATAAACTCAAATACCAATCAAATTATGAAAACACTAGTACTGGCTAGTATCTAGGTATTTAGAAGGTGAAAGTGCCTCTTTCAAATCAATTTAATTTACAGACATTAAGAAGTGGGTCTTTATGTGGGAAATTTGCCTAAATCCCTGAAATTTTACCCCTAAATTAAAGAGTGAAATGTGTGGTGATCGAAATCAATATAATTTTCATATCAAAATAATGGATCATTTATGAAGCTTTTCCTTTAATATTTCTCAGTTAGTCCTGATGTGAGGTTAGAAATTATTGTGCTATTCATTTTCTCAGGTAAACTTAGGACCAGGGAACCAAATCTCACATCCAGCAAAGCAAAGACAGACCTCCATGCTGTACCTTCCCATTTTAAATTCTTGTGATCGTCCCCTCCCGCCTTGGTGTGGTAAGGTGGACATTTGATGACCCTGGGATCAGTCGAGATTCCTCCAAATATAACACTCCCTTCCCATTGGGCTTCAGTTTACTCTTTGAGCTGACGATGCACACTAAGGCACGAGGAACAATTACAGACACCTCCAGAGCCACCCCTGCTCCTCCACCTCAATCGATAGCTCTTCCTTCTCTCAGGGATTCCTTGGAAATGTGAAACTGGGAGAAAGTTTGGGTTGTTTTCTCTTAACGGCTGCCGGTACACCAAAGTCCTTTTACTACCCGTCTTCTTCGTGTCAAATCCCTTACATTACTGCTAGCTGCCTCCGAGCTTGCCAGAATCAAAGAACTTGGATAAAATGTGGCTGGCAGCCATTCAACCCAGGCAAGACAAAAGTGATGCTGATCGGCAGAAGTATTTAGAGTAAACAAGGAGAAGTGCTGCTTCTCTGGCACTCGGGACATCGTACCACCAAACACAAACAGCTCTGTGGTGTGACTGGACGCTGTTGCTTCTGGACTTCCTAACAGCTACTGTGGCTGGAAATGCCATCTCCCATCTCCAGCTGGCTTGGAGGCTGCATACTTTCTTCCAAATTAAGATTCTGCCACCGTGATGTACACATTTGTCATATCCAGCTGGACTACTATAATGTGTTCCAGTCAGTTCTCAATACACAAAGTGATGCAAATGCGACCGACGACAGCGAAAGGAATTGACTTGTTGGAGAGACCGGACACCTAAATGTGATGTGTATTTGGCTCTAGGGAGGTGCTGGTGCTGCTGATTCTACAAAATACCGTTGATATTAGTAACCAAAGGCCAAGTCTCCTCATAGGCGAGATGCCCGTAGTCTACAATGGAGATACAACCAATGAAAGGAAGAAAATGTCAAAACCCTAGCACAGTGTACGTAAAGCCTTTGATTTACAGTAATGGGCTATTTGTCCACCTGTTTTCAAGATAAAGACTTTAAATTACATTTTATTTTGTTTTTAATTATGTGTCTGTGGGAGCGGTGGTGGAGTTGGTGCATATGGGTGTAATTCAGGTGGAAACCGTGGGCCCCAGGGATTCCCTGGGTCTCCAGAAGTTAGAGACAGCTATGTGACATCTGAGATGGCCACTGGGTACTAAATTCCCATCCTCCGCAAGAACAGCACTCCCTATTAATCACTGAGCCATGTCCCCAGACCCCAAAGAAGGCCTTTGACGTGCACCACCGGGTAAGGCAGATGCAGAGAGTTCAGCATTTATGTAGCACATGGACATCTCCACTCTCGGACAAACTACTAACACCACATTAAGTCACCTCTTTAACAAGTGATACTCCAGCATCATCTACCCCTGCACGGGTGTGAAGCACTAAGGCTGGTAGGTAGCATGTGCTTGTCAGCTGACTATCTCTGAAGTTGACTGAATTCTGGAAAATAGGGAAACTTCGATTAAAGAAAAAAGAGAAGTCAGATGTGATGTGATTTTTCATTTGGACCAAGACTTAATGAGATGTGCATACTATTTAAGACACAGATGAGGACCATTAGGGACCTGATAATACATATTTTAGTTTTATAGGCAATATTACCTCTACCCAACTGTAAAAATAAAAGAGTATATAAGCAACGAGAAAGAGAGTTTCAATAAAACTTACGAACACTTAAAATTGAAAAATCAGACATCTAATTATTACCTTAGTTTTTTTTCTTTTCCTTTTTTTTTTTTGTTCTTTGAGACAGGGTTTTCTCTGTAGCTTTGGAGCCTGTCCTGGAACTAGCTCTTGTAGACCAGGCTGGTCCTGAACTCACAGAGATCTGCCTGCCTCTGCCTCCTGAGTGCTGGGACTAAAGGTATGCGCCACCACCACCCAGCTTCCTTAGTTGGTTCTTAAAATACAAGTAAAAGGCTGGATGCTGCAATGGGGTCACAGTTTGCTGAAGGCTATTCTAGGAAGTATGTGGGTTAATTCATCAAACTCAATGTCACCTGGACGTGATGAGTCATAATGATGGTAGATACACTTCTGTTCTTCCTGGGAGACCAAGAGTGAATTGTTTAACTTACTTGGTCTTTCTCATCTGTTAAATGGGCCTGCCCTCTGTGGGTTATTTTAAATATGAACCATAAAAGAAGGGGCGGGTCTGCCCAAAGAAGTCAAAGGTCACTCTCTATGGGGAAACACACAAGCAACCCTGCTTTGCAAAATCTTCCATGAACCCATCTCCATCTAAAGCGACACCTACCCGATTTCGGTCCTCAACTGTCAACAGTCCCATCTCCACGCAAGTATCCAAGACATCGTTAATCAGGAGCTTGTCCACCAGAGTAGGCTGAAGGAGGTTCAGCAGCTGGAGACATTCGTCATGGGCAGTCTCATAGGAGGGAGAGGGCAGATCGTTGGGTCTGACATAGCGGGCGGCTAGGGAGCTGCCACTGTGCTCCAGGGCCTCCACGAAGGTCTGCGTCCAGCCTAGCGGCCACTCCCCCTTCTCCAAGGTGCTCAGCAGCAGTTCCGCAGCGCTGGTGTTCCCACTGGTGGTGGCCTGCTTCAGAATCTGCTCTTTGGTTTCAGCGGTCAGAAAGTTCAGGTAGTCCAGCACCGGCTCCACCTGAAAGGATCTTTTCAACCTGGTCCTGAAGATTAAGATGAGATAGCGAAAGCTGTCCTCTGCCGAACAGACGTTCGACATCCTTGGTTCTCAGGGAAAGGGAGAGGAGTCTCCCCGGCGGGCAGGAGGGCGGACGATCCACAGGTGGGCGTGGGTCCCCGTCGATGCTGCCTGGTAGCTGCAGGTACTGGTGGCTTCAGGTGGATCAATCGGTGGTCCCTGGCAGGTGGCGGGTGGGCCAGGAAAGCGCTGCAGCAGGGGGGTGTAGACTCCGGACCACTCTCCCTCTGCAACTGATGCGCTCTGGGGTCGCCCTCGCAGGGAGCTTTAAGCGCTGTGTTCCACCCACAGGTCGCAGAAGTTGCAGGATCCCTTTCTGTTTCGATTCTCTTCTCCGGACTTTACGTACGTCGAAATCAACTTCCGGGCCAGAGAATTAGTTTCGTGAGGGAGGAGGCGGTCCGGCGAGACGCAGCCGGTCAGGCGAGAACTTTTGTCAAGATCACCACGGGGAAAGTGGGAAACCGGGAAACCGGAAGGGAAAGCGAATTCTCCCTTGTGTTAAGAAAGCAGACGATGTTCTGCAATGTTTATTTGCGGATATTTTGTCGTCCCAGCGGCGTGTTGTTTACAAGACCGGACTCACTTCTCAGTTACCATGTAGGGGGCAAGGAAGGTCTCAGGGCGGGGGGCGGGGGTGGGATGAAGAATTGCCTAAACCCTGATGGGAAAAAAAAATTGAATTACTCTCCTTTGTGGGGGTTGACGGGTAGGAGCAGAACCGATGAAGGGAGGGTCCAGAAGAATGGAACTCCAGCAGGCGCTTCTGCACCCTAGGAACTTTAAACTTCACACCCAGTGGGGTCCCAAGAACTAATTTGTTCCTCCCAGAACTGGAACGTAAGTATAAAAAGTGAACTCTATCTAAACATCTTTATTTTCTCCTGCTTTGATGGGTAGTATAATATTTATACAGCTTTGACCTGGGCTTGCCTGGTGACAGATGCAGGCTGACTTTAGCCACCAACTCAGTTTAGGAGGAAGCCAAGACCGACAGCTTCCTATCTTCCAGTATGTAAGTTCCCTGTCTTCCTTAGTAAACAACTTTCTTATAATAAAACAAAACAACAACAACCAAAACCCTCAACAACTTATTTTTGATATAGCTGCCATTCTTTTCTTGGATTCAATACAACAAGTTTTGGCTGAAGCGTCTAGGAACTTAATTAGCAACTAATGTACTGCCTTGTAGTAAACATCAACATTTGTCTATGTCATGAGAGGGAGGGAAAAAGGCATTCGCAGTGAAAAGGGAAAGATATACCCAGCAGCTTTGTCTTAATACAGAAGCTGCCCCAATGTGAGTCTGTGGGCTGCTGTCCACCAAACAGACCAAAGATGGAGGTACCATATGACCAAATACGGAGGTACCATAACACTTTGACTAGAACACACTGGTCCAGATTTATATGGAGAAAGGAAGTTATCCCAAAGACATGTTTGGGAAAACTAATCTGTTAAGGAAGCATATTCACTGAAATCTAATGAAGCTGGGGAGGCCTGGGGATTATTTAAAAATAGTAGGGGAGCTGCAGAATTTTCATGAGCCTCATGACACCATTCATGATAACCACAACAATACTTTCTACCATGCCCTCGTGTGATTCGCTAGTTAACAGAACATAGCTAAGGCTGCCCGAAAGGATGGTACACTGCAGCCTGTAAAACGTTTACTGGTCCCACGTGATGGTTTCCACCTTAAACAGGAGTTGTCAGTTGACCACAGGGCTGGGTCTCATGTCAGATACACAGGTAAAGTTGCCCAGGTGATTAGGGGCATGGCCTTGCAGGCTCTTTCCCTTCTGTTTCTTCATAAAATGCTAATCTTTCATTATTTCATTTTGGGGCTTGACTTCGTATCTAGTTAGAATTCATTTTAGTTCTTGAATCTGCAAAAGGCATCTTTTTTGAGGTATTACCAGAATGTTTTATCCAGTTCCCCAGCCGCCTGTGTATTTTATTCAATATGGTACAGCAGAAATTGACCATTAAACCAAAAATCAGTCTAGGCCCCGGCATTCCCCCTCCCATCTTCTGAGTAGTCAGGAGGGATTGCTGGCTGGATATGGGGAAATGGTGTCATTATGATCACACTAAAGACCCTGGTGAATAGAGGGTCCAAGTAGATGATTAAATGTTGGTATTGAAATATTGCATCATTCATTTCTCACCTCAAAAACGTCACCAAGTATATGTCCATCTTTTTTCTAAAAGTTGTTAGTAACATGAAGTTCCTATTCCTATCGCTCCCATATACCAAAGGAGAATGGATAGATAATAAAAATAATAATTTTAAAATATCCCGCGTTCCAGATCAGGATAACTGCTAGGAAGATAAGCTAAGACTAGGCTGTTGATGCAGGGTTGTGTCACGGGTTGGTTTGATTTCCTATCTACATGTCTCACAATCAGCACTCGGTGACAGTTATCAAAGCCCATTTTGTGTTTCTTTTCAAATGAAAGTCACTAGCTGATTGATGACTGAGTTGGCGCCAGAGGGAGAAGAAACGGGAGCCTCTTTTTCTAAGACTCAATCATAATTCTGATAGGACCCCTTCTATAGAAATGATGGTAAGAAAATTAAATTCCTCTCACAATTTCTCAACAGTTATCTCTGCCGAACCAGTGAGATTGCTCCGCAAAGGAAAGATGTGTGAAGAGCAGAACCCATGTGGTGGAAGGAGAGAATTGGCAAGTTGTTCTCTGAAGTCCCCATAATCACTGTGGCATGGACACACACACACACACACACTCACACACACACACACACACACACCATGAACAAATCAATGGAAAAAATATAATTTTTCTCCTCCTGTAGTTTTGCGTGATGATTTATCTTCTGCACTCCCCCACCCCTTATTTAAGTGTTTCCCTTTCCTAGGTTTTCTTTGCTTTTACTTTCATCCTCATCTGTGTTTCCTCAGTACTAAGTTTCTGTTTCTTTTCTCCTTTGGGAAAGACTGCTGACCTGTGTTTTCTTTTCGTCATGTACAGAATTGCCTACTTTTTTGAAAAACCCCCAAAGATCCATTGCAGGCCCTGTTAGTTTCAAGTTACTCTTGAGCATCTTGTCTAGATGGTAACACGGGAAGATGCTAGACTAGAGATTCCTATTCTTTCCAAGTTTTCATTAGAATTTTTAACATTGCCTTTCCTGAACCACCGGCCCCCAAACCATCACACAGAGACGTTTTGTTACTAGTTATGAATGCTTGGCTGTATCTTATGCTTGTCCCACTAGCCCTTATCACTTAATTTAACCTGTTTCTCTTCATCTGCATTTTGCCTCGGGACTGACTTTCTTTCTTTCTTTCTTTCTTTCTTTCTTTCTTTCTTTCTTTCTTTCTTTCTTTCCTTCCTTCCTTCCTTCCTTCCTTTTCCTTCCTTCCTTCCTTCCTTCCTTCCTTCCTTCCTTCCTTCCTTCCTTCCTTCCTTCCTTCCTTTCTTTCTTTCTT
>NC_022011.1:73871170-73874571 GCF_000317375.1 Microtus ochrogaster
TCCTTCCTTCCTTCCTTCCTTCCTTCCTTCCTTCCTTCCTTCCTTCCTTCCTTCCTTTCTTTCTTTCTTTCTTTCTTTCTTTCTTTCCTATTTCCTGCTTCCTTTGTGTCTAACTGGCTGGGCCCAGGCTTCTCTCTTTCTTTCTCCCTCGTTCTATCCCAAGCCTAGATTCCTCGTCAGACTTTTTCTCTTTGTCCACCAGCCCCACCTATCCCTCTATGCGTAGCTATTGGCTATTTAGTTTTTTTTTTTATTAGACCAATTAGGTGCCTTAACATCTTTACATAGTTAAACAAATGTAGCATTAAAAAAAAAGCCGCACACCTTTACGTAGTTGAAGTAATATTCTCCAGCATAGACAAATCTCTACATAGTTAAAGCAATAGTCCACAACAAAAGATAGGAGAGAAAAGATGGCTCAATCAGCAATGGCATTTGCCACCAAACCTGACAACCTGAAGTTGACCCTGTACCCACATGCTGGAAGGGGAGAGTCACTTCCTACAACTTCTTTCCTCTGACATATTCATCCTTCTAACATACACACAATAAATAAATCTAAGAAAGGAGCAGAGATGGTCATAGCTGCCACATATGTAATAATCACATGAAATAGTAGTAGTTTGTTTTTAAAGAAAATTACATTAAATCCAGTTTTATGAGCAAATCCGCTAAGTGAATTCATTTTGTATGTTTACTAAAGAAAGAACCCACTGTATTTAAGTTAGTTACTCTTAGCCTAGCGGTATAAGATCATTATACGCGGACACTCTGACTTCAGGGTGTCCACGTACACATCTTTGCATTGTTTGCTTAATTCCTGTGTGATTTGCCTATCAGTAAAAGGAGTAATACCAGTGCCATGTTCTGAGGTTGTCCTAAGGCTGGATTGCAAACTACTTACCACAAGGCTTGGAATGTTCATGTACCCAGCAATGACTCAGTTCTTTAATAATACAGAATCTATTAAGGCAATTGTTTAGTTATGGACATAGCCATTCAACTGAGATTTGGCTAGGATCCCTTTGTATAAGGGATCTTATAGGCTGACTCGGAGGTATTCATTAAAGGGAATTAAAGGGATATTGCTAAATCTTTATGTTTCCAAAAGAATTACTAGCCCTGCCTTAATTAGGGTTTCTATTACTGTGATGAAACACCATGGCCAAAGCATCTTGGTGAGGGAAGTGTTTGCTTCAATTCACACATCCTGAACAGTCTTTCCTGAAGAGCAGTCAGGGCAGGAAGCTGGAGGCAGGAGCTGATGCCGAGACCGTGGAAAGATGCTGTTTCCTGAATTGCTCTCCATGACTTACTCAGTCTGCTTTGTTGTAGAACCCAGGACCATCCGTCCAGGGGTGGCACTGCCCACGAGGAATTGGGCCCTCCCACATTCCTAGCTGGTCCAACCTGTTCCCACCTCCCTGCTCTCCCTGAAATGATTGACTGTGCTCTTCTCTACTATGAACCGAAGTGAAGACCGAGGCTTTCATCAGACTGAGTCTACTTTCTTCATCTTGGAAACCCTATTCTTGTTTTTTTTTTTTTTAAATATTTATTTATTATGTATACAATATTCTGTCTGTGTGTATGCCTGAAGGCCAGAAGAGGGCACCAGACCTCTTTACAGATGGTTGTGAGCCACCATGTGGTTGCTGGGAATTGAACTCAGGACCTTTGGAAGAGCAGGCAATGCTCTTAACCGCTGAGCCATCTCTCCAGCCCCCGGAAATCCTATTCTTTCTTACTGCTTACTGTATTCCTTTTTTTTTTTGTTTTTGTTTTTCAGCAGTAGACTAAGACAAAGTAGCCAGCACTGGTGAGGCAGAGGCAGGGGAATCTCTGGGTTTAAGGTGGCACTGGCCTACAAAGCAAATCCCAGGATTATACAGAGAAACTCTGAGACGAAAAAACCGAAACAAACAAAAAGACTGAGACAAACTGCATGTGTATAGTTTTCTTCATTTTATTTTCTTTGCCTAGCTGGTATTTTTTGGTTGTGCTTTTCAAACATGTTTCTGATTTACATATAATTCATTTTGACTAACATTATTATTTAAATGGGCTTATATTTTCACTAATTTGTTAATGAACAAGTTGTCGCTTGAAGCATTCATCTGCCAAACCAATTGAATTAGGTGTTGCCACACATTTCCTCAGAATAAATAAATCCTTTTTATAGTACATAAAAGACATAACTTCATAGCAGTAACATCTGGGATACTTTAGTGAGAGCATAAATTCCTACCTGGCATTTGGAAAAATTAAATCACATGCATTCCACTGAAAAAGTTACCTAGTGTCTATAAATGGGATCGAAAGTTGGAACTGAGCAACCTGATTTGATTTACTACAGAAGAGGGCTTGCTGGTTGTTTGGAATCTCCCGGTTCCAGGCCTTGCCCTCAGCAGACAAGCCCCAGCTCCCTGGAGCTGCCCCATTCCAGACTCTGCTCTGAGACTATCTGCCATCAGCGACTCCTCTTCCAAGATGCCAGGGAGCCACGCTTACAGGTTACTTACAATGAGCCCCCTGCCTCCCAACCTGCCATGTGGTTCTTGTTAAGAATATTTCTTAGACGAACCTCTCTGCTGACACAAATAATTCCAATCAGACCAAATAAAAGATACCCATGTTTCTTTTATTGCTCCCGGATGGCACCGGGAAAGCATGGCAGGGTGGAGGAAGGGGTAGACCACACAAAACCCGGAGGCCACGTGTACATTTTCGGGGGGCAGCCTAAATAGCCTGTGGGAGTGGTCATGACCCTCCCTGGGGAAGGGGTCACCACTTGGCGGTCTTTCCTGGAGGTGGAGTCCAGATAGGGCTTGAAATGGATGCCAGGGGCTAGTGGGATGCTTCTGACCAAACATCCCAGACTCCTTGGATATAGGGGTGTCAGGGGGCTGGGGTCTTACTTCCAACCAAACAGTTCTCTCTTATGGTTTTCTCTTCTTCCCCTGGGGCCACCCAGGAATGCCTGGATTTATTATTAATTCTTAATTCGGCCTGGTTTGATTGGCTGCCCGTGGGTGGAGAGGATTAATATCAGTGCCGTAACTTTTCATCTGGTGTCATGCCTGTTGCCTGCATCTCTCTTTCCTCCGTCTCCTGGCCCAGCAAAGAGAATGAGCAACTCATGTGTTGTACAAAAACATGTCTTGCTTACAGTGAAGTTTCTTAAGCTTTTATAATTAATTTTGTTACGCTTTTAGTGACATTATCAGGAAACTGAACTTCCACCAGAATATAAAGAACAGCCATTTTGTTGCATTTTTGTTGTTGCCAAGGTGACCAATATCCCAACTAGAGAATGCATCACCTCTTTCCTTTCCTTTCCTTTCCTTTCCTTTCCTTTCCTTTCCTTTCCTTTCCTTTCCTTTCCTTTCCTTTCCTTTCCC
>NC_022011.1:73874801-73884428 GCF_000317375.1 Microtus ochrogaster
CTCCCCTCCCCTCCCCTCTCCTCTCCTTTCCTTTCTTCTTCTCTCCTCTCCTCACCTTTCTTTTCCTTTCCTTTCCCCCCTCAATTTTATACAATCTGGACTTAGGAAAGCGTTTCCAATTTCCATATAAAGGGAGTCTTATAAAAATGAATTTTTAGATGATTTCACACATAGTACATTTACACCCATCAAAGTAGCAAGGTGAGCTAGTCTAGGCAGCTGTCTTTATTCTGTGGATTTCTCTTAGGATCAAGCCCTAGGAAGTTGCCAGGTTCTGAACATGTGTGCCAGTTGGCTAAGAGAGGGAAAGGGACTTCAATGATAGATAGGCCGCTATTGCTATCATTGGGAAAAAGGTTGCGTGTAAACCTGGTGAAGGAAGGAAAAGATGATCCAAATATTTGCTGAGATCATAGATTATACTCCATTTTCCATTATGAAATTATAATGCCTCTTATCCTGTTGCTATGATAAAAGAACGCACAACAGAGACAACCAAAAAGGAGAAAAGGTTATTTGAGCGCCTAGCTCAAGAGCAGGGAAGGTTTGCATTTTTCACAGTGAGGCGGTGATTAGAGCAGCTGGTCACATGAGACCCACAATCAGAATGGGGAGAGGAATAAATTCTAGGCTTGTTTTCTCCTTTTCACTTAGGCCAGGTCTCAAGCACAGGGAGGGTTCCAGCCACGTTTAGGATGGGTCTTCCCAAATCCATTTAACATGGTCAACATGATCCCTCACAGGTATGCTTGGAAGCCTGTCTCCCAGGGGATCCCAGATCAAGCTGACATTTAACACTCCTCATCACGTTCTTAATTTTCTACTAAATTTCTAATTAGCAACGCATACACTGGGTATTGTTGCTGTGATTATATTCATCTCAGAACTTATATACTTTCCCCTGATCTTCATATCTTGTTCAAATTCTCAAAATCTATTTAAAACAGATGACTTCATTATTTATTTTTTTCCCCAGAAAATCAGCAAAAAAGTCCCAGAAAGGACATGTTTATGCTATGTGACCAATTTTTCTCTTTACAGTAATACCATGATTCAAATTATTTTATAGCACCAAATCATTTATTTAAAAATATCTCAAAGTAAAGGATCTATGACTTCGGTAGACAACAGTAAGCACGGACGTAGGTGTGGAGAGTGTGCACGGTCTGGACAGACTTCAGGAAAACTCTCTCCACTCTATGAGCAACCTGCTTTTGTGTTTACACATTTGGCTCATTAGTCATCGAGGCAATAATGCTGTATTTATCTTGTGGCATGGCAACAATGAACCAGAGAGAAAAGCCTGAACTTTTCCTCACACAGAATACTGGATGTTCCCACTCTAGCCCGGGGTCTCCTCCGAAACGCTGGCAGACGCAGACGGCCTGGTCAACTCTCAGACCTTGTTCCATTTGCCTTACTCCGAAGTCAGTGTGTGAGAACACACGGGCTTGATTTCTTCACCAGCCTAGCCTGGATGAAGACTCCTCTGCTGCCACCTTGTGGAGTTTCGTGATCAAACCGTAGCGGCGCGGAATGAGATTTAGCAGGTCTTAAAGCAGAGCAAGCCACAAATGGCATGGCATGGATTATCCTGAGGCAGTTAGCAGGAAAAGCAGGCGATTTGTGTTTCCCAGTAGGAATTTAAAGTCATGGCTATGATTAAAGTGTTGTAGTTTCTAAAAAGCCAGTGTAACCTTCTCACTGTGCAATACCACTAATGGTCATGGAAAGGACATTCAGATGAAGCTGCTTAGGAGCTCAAGTTCTTCTGGTGCAGGGTCATAGAGGAAAGGCACCTTTATGCAAGGGGCAGAATGAAAGATGCCGAGGCTGATTTTAGGGCTGTTTGGGGGTGGCCTAAGCTACCTTATTCCTTCCCATAAGATTGTAGCGATGGACTTTCCTCTCTGCTGACCACTTGGCTCTTTTGGGGAGTGGCATTTTTGTTTACATGTCATTCCTGGTAAAATTCAGTTCCACGAAGCTGTGCAGGATGCTTTTAACCTTCTAAATCTTTTCATATCACCTGCAACAGTCTGCAGTCTGGCTCATAGCCAAGAGTGAGTGGCTGAATTTTAAGTGACTTCCATTTGCTTGTCATTGAAGAAAAAATACATCTATATTCTTTTCCAGAAGTTTCTACACATTACCCCCTCAGTTTTCACAACTACTGAATCGAACCATGAATGAGCCTGCCACGTTTTCCTGTTCAGTATTTGCTATTTTGTTTTTAGTAAAATTGCACCAGAATTCCTTAGGCAAAACAACCTTTCCCATTCTCAAACCTTACTTTGTATGATTGACCCTTTTCCCATAGAGTAGGAATTTGTAGATCTAGAGCAGGGGTTCTCAAACACCCTTTGGGGTGAGTGACACTTTCACAGGGGTTGCCTAAGACCATCAGAAAACACAGATATTTCCATTATGACTCATAACAATAGTAAAGTTACAGTTATGAAGTAACAAGGAATATAATTGTATGGTTGGGGGTCACCACAACACGAGGAACCATGTTAAAGGGTTACGGCATCAGAAAGGTTGAGAACCAATGCCCTCGAACTTGATTAGCTCAAGCTATTCCACGGGCCCACATTAACCATCGCAATCAGATGTGGATGGGACCAGAATCCAGTAAGAACCAGGGAGATGAGACTAGAAATCTCCTGTAGCTATTTTTGACAGTAGGCTGATGCTAATCAAGGGTTGAGAGGAGTTTTGGGAAAGGCCCTCTCTCATATCCTATAAATGGAGGCAGCAGGGACAGCTGGAGGGATACTCATTTGGGAAAACTACTGATAGGCCAAATAACACCTGATGAGAAGCCAATTTCAGACTTGGGGTTACATGAGTTAATACATTTGCTTGTTTATGCACACTGAGATGAATTGTTTGGTCACAACATGAAAGGGATTGCTCCATCTTCTGGTAGCAATTATCTTCATTTTGCAAAAGGAGAAACCTAGATTAAAGGAAGTTGCGCGACACATGCCAATGTTTCAGACACCGGCAGCTGAGCCTGCACTCAACTGCCAAATCGCTAAAATAGTTTTGCAATGTTCGTTCCATGGCTAATATTGGAACCAGTGAGAAAAACCAATGGACCCATTCTCTTGCCATCAGAGTGGGAATGAATTCTCGAAATCATCTTTGAGAAAAATCTAAAATCATCAGTAAAGAAAGGATTGCTGCAACTGAGGCATTAGGTTTAGATGATTTTCTGTGTGGTGAGACTAACATATCATCTGAGAAAGCGACTTTCCAGGACGCATGCCTTGTTTCCTTCTAACCTCTTCTTAATTGGGTGCAGAGTCATCTAAAACAATGCTCAGAAAGACACTTTATACAGAAAATTGACATATAATGAGTTAATATTTCCTGTCTTTAAACCTCTTTTTCATGTGTTCCCATACAATCCACTTTTGTACAACTTATTTTCATGTAATTATATTTTCTGGTATCACCCCGTATGGTTTTATTAGACACTTTATGGGCATATTCTCTCATAGATGTCCTGTGGCAAGATGGCATCTTCCTTTCTCCCTGTTTTTCTTTCTCCTCCTTCTCCTGAACTAGTTACCATAGTTCTCCATGTAATGGGTGGCCCAAGTCTTTCCTATAATCTTGTTGGCTGCATTGAGAGTTGTGTTCATATTCTCTGTCTTTCTCTGTCTCAGTCTCTCTCTTTCTTATCTCTGTATCCCAATTTACAGCCTATCTGCTCAAATTATGGACTTATAATTGATGAACACCAGATGCACACATTACAAAACCAAAAAAAAAAAACCCAGATACACCGTTAAATGTAGTTATTCCGTAAATATTTGCCCTTCATAATTCATCTGGATTCTCCCTCTTTTCTTACATCCTTACACAGTAATCTTATAGGTTGAGGCTCTAATTGAAGAGTTGTTAAGTTTGAGAAGTTTTTTTTTCCTTCAGCATGTGATAACTTCTGGTTGCCCCTGAAGGTCTGCTGTCCATCCTGCTGTACGTTGCTCTCTGTCTAGGAAGCTCCTGTGAATTCCTTCATCTAGCTTCTGATTACGAGTCATTGGCTGAAGATCAGAGTCAGGGAATGGAATAAGATTTTGAGTTACTCCCTTAACTCTAGTTCATCCGTTTCATCATGCATTGGGACACTGAAGATCACAGGTCAGGTTACCTCCTTCAAATAGAATCTGCACACAGATTTCAGCAGCTGAATCCTTGTCATCCTTGTCTTGCATCTTCAGCCCAAGGATGGAAATGGTTTGACAACACTTGAAACAGGATTCTGGACTGTCCCTGACTTGTGCCTCTTATTTCTATAAATACCTTTTAATTAAAACTTCACCACAGCCCCTTAATGTGGTTGTGTGTGTGCCATGGATGCTGTTTGGGTGGAAGAAAGAGCAACTGAGACTTACGGTTAGAGGCCAGAAAGCGAAGCAGATGTCCAAGGTAAACTAAACTCAGCGGATGCTGGTGGTTGGTTGATGCTTTACTGGGTTTCTTGAGCTGCTCAGGGTCTTGGCACCAGCTCTACTCCTGGCTCCTGGGCCACATCAGTACATATGCCTACATTCGTGAAGAAAAGAAACTACTTGTTTTTTTTCTTTTTATTTAGTTTCAAAATTTAACTTTGGATTGTTTGAGCAATTAACTATCTTATCACTCCGTTATCACATTGTAAGTCCCTTTAAAAGCTCTAAGAACGGGACTCCACTCACCTATTCAAACCTATGTAAGCACCATGGGCTGAGATTTTCTTCACACAAAGAATAATCAGGCCATGCTTTATTTAAAAAATATTGGCTAACTCTTCTGATCTGTGTCTTCCTCAGCAAGGCCACTTATTAATATCCAGATTCTCTCTACAGTGTCACTAGGACTACTCATTTCACAACACAGTTACATAAAGTTCAGACACAACAATGTACACAAAGCTATACTGGGCATTGATTGCTATATTAATAAGTGAGTTGCGATTTATTCATTCTTATTACCTGGCTATTCACACCGAGGGTTCTACAAAGTAGGGGTGATCTTATTTCACGTGCCCCACACAGAATTGAGGTTTTTTTTTTTTAACTCAGCTCATGATTTATTTAAGAATCAGAGCAGTATTGGATGATACTATTTTTAATGTTTCTGTCTAGGCGTACTGAGCAAATAAGCAAATTACTAACAAATGGGCATAATTGAAAACAACATGTTTAACTTACGTAGCGCTATGGACTCAGTTTTGTGAGCATAGAAAACTATGGCATCTGTAAACAATCTATATTCACAAGCGTGCAGCTTGGAGTTAAAAGTTACCCCAGACATGTTTCCATTCTTGCCCAAGCGGCAGCTCGCTTTCTGAGGGTTACTAATTATAGTCTTGCAGCTCATGTTGAGCCTTCGTTGTGTACACATATTGTGATCAATATTTCTCAAGAGTTTGCATTGAATCCAAATTGCTTAACAGGGCTAAATAACCAAGGCAGGATGTGTGTTTTCCGAAGCCTTGTGAAGAGCCCTGTTGACACTTCTCATATGTGCACAATTTGCTAAATTGCTTTAAAGTTTGTGCTTCTGCCAACACAGTACTTAATATCACTAGAATTAGAAGCAGAAAACTGTTGTTGAAAGCTTTGCTCTAGAAAGGTCAGTTTTGAACTGGCTGGTTAATATAATAAATGGAAAATAGGACTTTATTTTCCTCTCTGTCTTCATTGGTGGACAGTAACCTTTGTTCAGCTGCTGAAAAAAAAAACATTGTGAACTTCTAATAAAATTGCTACGGACTGGCCTCATTTTATATTGTTTTTATTGACCAATAGTGCATAAAATTATACAGATTAATTTTGGGAGAAAGTACACCTAATTGTGCGTACACATATATAATATATGTATTTAAGAAATCCATGTGAGTTCACTTTTAGCATAATGTACATAAATAGCATGGTGGAGCCACAATGACAATAATAATAGTAGAAATTATAACTAACTTCCTCAAACTTTCAGGTTTTGTGTCTCTAACGAAGGCATATACTTAAATCGTATATCCTAATGTGATAGCATTTGGAGACTGAGTATTTAGGGGTAATTATTTAGATAGGCAATGAGGATTGGATTAGTACTGTTGGGTTAGTACTCTTTTATAACAAAGACTTATTTATTTATTTATTTATTTATTTATTTATTTATTTATTTATTTAGCATACAATGTTCTTCTGGCATGCAAGGCACCAGATCTCACAGATGGTTGTGAGCCACCATGTGGCTGCTGGGAATTGAACTCAGGACCTCTGGAAGAGCAGCCAATACTCTTACCCTCTGAGTCATCTCTCCAGCCCCAAGGGTTAGTACTCTTAGAAGAGATTTATAGAAATTTCTTCCTCTCTTCCCACCCTCATTCATGGAACAAACAGGATGTTAGGACATAGGGAGGCACAGCTTTCTGCCCCTCAGGAACCGACCTATCACCTACTACTGTGCCCAGAGCATCTTGGTCTGAAAGTGCCAGTTTCCAGAACAATGAGAAATAAAGTTCCATTGTTTTATCCACCCAGGCTGGGATTTCTTTCCATAAAAAGCCTGTGCTAACAGAGTTGCAATGTGTGTAATCTCTCTACTGCTGTGCTATATAGACTTAAACATTGTCAGAATTAATTTGCATATCTAATAGGCTATCCTTTCGTCCGGCTGGGACACGGGGCTTTTTTCTTGTTCATCATTTTTACAGGCAATGATGTCAAAAAGTCATTAATTTTTCAGATCACTTTTGTTTGCATTATAAGAATTAGCAACTCATTTTCATTATGGGTCCCTTCTCCCCCAAAGTTACAGTTTCCTGCTTTTCTTACTCTATCTGAAGAGAGAATAACACTCCATTAGGATGCCAGGCGGTTAGAACCCAGGCTCACTAGCTGAACTGTCACTCCAAGCAGTCTGAATTCAACAATAAACCTGACATAGTAAACTATTGTTCTCACAAATACTCAGACCTAATAACTCCAGTATTGCCTCTTGATTTGGCCCCATCTAAAATAAACAGCCCCCCTTTCAATCTTCAATGCAGAATTAAATGGAAATTCAAAATGACCAGTAAGTCCTGCTGTGTGTGTGGATAGGGGGGAGTGTGTGCGTGTGAGTGTGTAACAGAGGCTGGGGGTGGGTTGTACATGTGAACCCAGGGGACAACCTAGGTACTCTTTCTCAGTCAGTGTTCCCTTTTGTTCTGAGATATAGTTTTATGCTGGCCAGGAGCTTGTCTGTTATTCTTCGATAGCCCCCTAGCCAGCCCCAGGGATTTCCCTGTCTCTGTCTTCCCAGGACTGGTATTAGAAGTGTGATCTATTATACATGGTTGTCTAGGTTATTGTAATCATGTAAAATTCATGGCCACCAGAAAACATGTATCTCCTATTAGAGAAGTGATTACATTGATTATTTGGAGGCTGTTTTTCTTGGTCAAAGTAATATGTTTTGTTTTTTGTTTGCCTAGTTAGTTTTACTACTGCCATTTTTTTAATTATTTATTTTGGTTTTGTTTTTGGTTTTTCAAGACAGTTTCTCTGTGTAACAGCTCTGGCTGTCCTGGAACTTACTGTCTAGATCAGGCTTGCCTGAAACACAGAGATCTGCCTGCCTCTGCCTCTGGAGTGAAGATGTGTGCCACCAACTGCTGTCATTCTTTATATTCTTTGAACAGTTTCTTTTTAGTATGGCAAATACTTCCTGTTATATTTTGAAATGTTCTAGTTGGAGGGGAAGAGGGAGGGGAAAGTTATGGCGCCATTAGGCACACTGTCTGAATTCTGTCTTCATCTCTGATACCAGCCGTGCAGCTATGGGCAAAGGAAATTACAGCCCCCCTTATTTTCACTCTAGGAAAAGGGGAGAGAGACAGTGCGTGCCTGATATAGTCCTGTGTTGAGGAATAAGACTTTAGAGCTTACAGTGCCTGTTACTCGATGTTCAATTTACACAGGAAGTATGTTGAAGTATAACGAACATCTTATAAAAAGAAAAGTATGTGATTTAAAGCACACACTCACACACACATACATATTTGGTAAAGTTACCAAATTTTATATATTCCATATTGTTTGGTATGTATGTACTGTTGCCTATACAATGCTGATTGAATCATGGAGACAAGCTATTATTTTTTTAAAAAAATCTGTAGGCTAAAGTGAGTTTTTAAAACATAATTAATAATACTAGAAACTTTGTAGTTTGAATCTTGGGTTTAGAAAGGCTGTGGTGTTGAAAATCCTTTCTGTATCAACCTCCACCCCTTTTCTCTAAGGAAGATAAATGATCAGAATTTGGCATTTTGTCCTACTTGCAAGCTAAGAACAAGCTGGGCAGTTTTCATACAAGTTGGCAGAGACACGGGATGCCTGGGTCAGAAACAAAGGACTTCATTACTGAAAGTACAATAGGGGCCTGGACAGAGCTCCCTTGAGCCAGTGGGAGCTTCCCAGAGAGCGCTCAGTTACGTAAGCAATGGGCTTGCTATCACACTGGAGGAAGTAGGTGGTTAGGTTGTCTCTTTAAAAGGGCTGTTAACAAATTCCTCCCAGTTTTATCGGGAGTGGGGGGTAGGGGTGGGGGTGGGGGAGGAGGTACTATCTTTGAAAGTAAACATGTAGAAATCAACATACCTGTGGAGATCTGACTCCCAGCATAAAGAAAGGCAACACACTGCTTGATAAAAAAAGAAGATACAGAGAAATTCTGATCTTAAATCTGAGTTAGCGTTGTAACTACAAACAGCCCTTCTGAGGCACTTTGAATCTGCAGTTTGTCAATTAGAATAAAACGGGGCACGAATTTCTTCTGCCAACAGTTTATCAGCTGGTACCCAGTGAGTCACACTCTCTCATTCATTTTATCAAACAGGTTTTCATTTAACTTCTCTTTTTAATATATCCCAGTATTAGCTACAAACACAGCCACTGCTGCAGAAACTGGAGCTTTCTCAACAGGAGGGTGGATATTAGCAACTTGCTTCGCCTCTTTTGATAAAATAGTTTCACAAGGTCCAGAATGTTCTTCGGCCTTAGTATAGCAGAGCAATTGTTAAATTACTCAGCTCTTCAAGGCTGATTGCATATGTTAATACTTAACATTTTTTGATGGTCTTATTTATTTTTTAACTTTAGGGCTTTCCTTTGTCAGAAAGAAATCGAAATGGTATAAACTCCATCCTTTTGTTTGTAAGCGAATTCTAGCAGCTACACTGTTCTTCTGAGTTCTAAACTTGGAGACAAGAAATTCATGAGTTTCAGAGAAAACCAAGTTAGTCGTTGCTTTTTGTCAAATGATCCAAAAACCAAGATGGTCTCTTGATGTTTATGATCAGGCAGCACCTCTTGTCTTAAGAGATTGCTCAAAAGTTGAATCACCAGTCAAGTCAACAAATAGTGTCAGACCCTAGACGTGGTAAGTATGTAAACAGTTTCTAAAAGAAAGGAAGGAAGGGAGGGAGGGAGGGAAAAGAGAAAAATAGAACTGTATATGGTATTTGGAACATACACGATATTTAAAATCTGTTCAGAGCCGGGTGGTGGTGGCGCACGCCTTTAATCCCAGCACTCGGGAGGCAGAGGCAGGTGGATCCCTGTGAGTTCGAGACCAGCCTGGTCTACA
>NC_022011.1:73884528-73889559 GCF_000317375.1 Microtus ochrogaster
AAAAAAAAAAAAAAAAAAAAAAACCAAAACCAAAACCAAAAACAAAAAAATAAAATCTGTTCAGAAATCAAATTCAACTAGATATCCTGTATTTTTATTTGCTTCTTCTGGCAACTACGGCCACCGCTAAGAAATTATACGTAACCTTTCTCACATTAGGCATCAAATGAGGCATCATTATGGTCATGGTTTCAAAGTTTTGATGCTGCACCCACGCTCTATGGAAGTGTAACTGCAGTTTCAATTCTCTGGTCAAAAGAATGTACGCATAGGTTAAGTCATTGACTGGTCGGTTCTGGGTTTCAACAGAGGAAAGAAACTCTAATAGTTGATGGTCTAGAGAAGCTTTCCACAGGCGGGGAAATGATTGTGAAGGAGGTTTCTGGTAAGAACTTGTAAGAGCCAGTTAGAGAGATAAGCCGTAAACCATGAGACAGACCGCAGCCACTCACAGACGAGGTGGGCGGGGCTTGACTCCGGCAGGGGCGGGGTCGAGTTCAGGGGCGGGGCTCCAGAGGCGGAGCCGGCTCCCGGGAGCCGAGGCGCGCGACACAGCGTCCGGACCTCCGGCACCTGTCGCACACCTGTGGCCTTCCTCGCAGCAGCGCTGACGTTGACTTACCGGCGACTCGTGACTCTTGATCGGCTGGCCATGGCCTACCCGGGGTACGGAGGAGCGGTAAGTCCTCGCGAGCCGTGGCGACCCTGCGGGCCGCGTCGCGGTGCGGAGGTCACCCTCGGGGCCGGACAGTGCCCGCTGTCTGGTACCAGGCAACGCCGGGACTCTGCGTGGTGCTGAGAAGCTGGGGCTGGGCGGTGCCCTGCGCCCCTGGGAGAACTGCGAGCTGGAGTCTGATCCAGAGCATCGGGATCGTCCTTGTACAGCCTGTGATGCGAAGTGTCTGTGATTTGTAAATTTTGTTTTCAGAACGGAGGAACCAAATACCACGTCTTGTTCCAGTGGCCTCTTGTGATTTACCCCCAACCCAGGCAGTTTTTCTAGCGATTCTCATCCCAGGTTGAGTTTTTTATAATTGCTTTTTATAACCATGTCTTGCTTTTTAAGTTGCTGGTGACTAAATTGAGACGTACTTTCTCAGTGCTTCTTAAACTTTGCTGTAGCAACAAGCATAATCTGATTTTCCAGGCTTGCTTTTGGAGGGGGCCGGGTTATTTCCTCTTACGTAGCTTTATGCTCAGTACCTCTGAGACCTACGTGTAGCTATTGCAGCTCGTGAGTAGCTCTTTCCTCTTCTGAACGAAGCCAAACTTTGACTCCGCCCATCAGTGACCTGCAGAGTAAGGCCCGCTATCAAATGGGGCTGTGCAGTGGTCCCTGCAGTGGTAAAGAAGAAAGCATATTTTCTATGACTATTCCTATTTGTTTTTTCCTAAAAAAGAGAAGTTAATGTTTTGTTACAGCTAAATAGGAGTTGACATTGGCATGGGATTATGGTCCTCAGACAATTTCTACCCCTGAGAGTGATGATTATTTTTAAAAGTAAGTCTTAGTTCCAAGCCCTCAGCTTCAACACACACATTACCAAAACTGATTTGCTTGAACTCCATGAACTTTTCAATACGTATTCCCTGTTAGTTCTTTAAATGTACTGAGAATATCTTTAAGGTAATATTTTTCAGTCCACATCTTCATATTTGTTTGATTTAACAAAATAGAAAATGTTCGGGACTGGAGAGATGGCTCAGTGGTTAAGAGCACTGGCTGCTCTTCCAGAGGACCTGAGTTCAGTTTTCAGCATCCGCATGGCAGCTCACAACTGTCTGTATGTAACTCCTGTTCCGGGCATCTGACACTTCGTACAAATGTACATGCAAGCCAAACACCAATGTCCATAAAATTAAAAGAAGAAAATGTTCTCTGCTAGATTGTACATCTTTATCTAATAAAGTACGCAATTCATGACGTTAGGAGATGGATTTCTAATAAATTTTCCTTTGTTTAGTGATTATTTATCAAACATAGCCGAGGATGTAGCACAGTTGTTGGCATGCTTTCCTGGCATGCTCAAGGCCCTGGGTTGGATTTCCAGACTACATAAACTGGGCCTGGTAGCCTGACCTGAAATCCCTGCACTTCAGAGGTGGGGATAGGAGTACCAGGACTCCAAGGTCACCTTTTTTCAGAGCCTGTTCTGAACTGCCTGAGAGAGACTTTGTATAAATTAGTATCAAACCCAGCTAGAACCAGCTGAGTCTGGTAGCTCACCACGTCCTTTTAGCACTTGGAGTCCAAGGCAGAACTGGTGAGAATTTGAGGCTGTGGCAGTAAAGGGTTTCAGCCTATCCTGAAGTATAGCACAGAAACTTGTCCTACTGAAAGTCCCAAGGCCAAAATAAAATAAGAATCGTCAAGTTGCATAGTTTTTTATCATATTTTTGTCATATTTTATATTTCCGTACTAATAAAATTATAACATGACCCAAAGGAATTTTGATACTCATTTTGGTCATAGGAAAGAAAACAAAATAAACTTTAGTTACATGCCTATGGTATTATGAGTATGAGAGGAACATCTGTATTTTTTGTAAATTTTAAGCATTAAATACATAGACATGTAGGGGATTCAAATTGTTTTTTCAGAAAAGATACTAAACTACTACCTCTAAAGTTCTATAGTCTTAATATGTAAGTACACTTGGATATGAAATTTATTTTAAAAACACATATATGCATAAGCTCTATGAAGAACTATGTAGAAGTTCTATAATAAACAAATTCACTTTTTAAACAATATTTTTAACTGATGAACTACAGAAGAAAGAATATGACTTGATAAAAATCTATGGAACGCCTGTAATATTTTTATAGCACATTCAAGCCCTGTATTTGTCTTCGCCTGCCATTCATTTCTTAGTTGATTCTTATAAATTTGCCAATTATAAACACAAATTTTACCTCAAACACAGTCCTGAGGTTGAGTGCCAGGAAAAACAAAGGACCAAATTTTTATCTTGACATTATGGTTTTAATTTTTAGAAGCTGTTTAAAATACAATGCCCAACAAAATGGGGCAGGGGTACAAAACAAGCAGACAGAATGATTTGATTATGTGTAATAATCATTCATTATATGAGAAATGTATTTTAGGGTGACATCTAGGATGTAGTTGCTCTGTTTGTTTCCTCAATAATTAAAGTGACTTAAACCAACACTACCAAAAGTAAGAGTACTACATGAGGAGGCACACATTTACACTTTTGCTAGTCTTAAAAGCAGAAAGAAAAATAAAATTGTATCAAAGAGTATGTGCACATCTTACATAGTTTACATGGAACTACCAGTGGCATCTGTGCAATGCGTCTCTCTCTTTTCCTAACTGCATGACTGTCTACCCACAAAAGGAAGATGATATTAAAATAATGGTACTAGCTGGGTGGTGGTGGCACGCGCCTTTAATCCCAGTACTTGGGAGGCACATGCAGATGGGTCTCTCTGTGAGTTTGAGCCCAGCCTAGTCCACAGAGTGAACACCAGGACAGCCAGGGCTACACAAAGAAACCCTGTCTTGATAAACAAAAAGTAATGGTGCCAAACTGAACTATTTGAGTCTGGGTGCCCCACATTTGGGGAAAAATATACGTAGTTCAGGAGCAGAAACTCTAGAATAGAAAGCAGCACAAGGCTGGTCAATATATAAAACCATAGCACACGGTTACATAACTTTGAGACATGCATATACTGCAGTCATTAAAGAAAGGTATTCATCTGATTCTACAAGGGAGAAGTTTTTAAAGTTACCCACTGTGGTTTATCACACACACACACACACACACACACACACACACACACACTCATAGATACATGTATAGAATAATGTGTGTTTACTCTAATTAATTTATTTGCCAATTTTCCCAGTTAAATTTTTGTGGATCTCCAACTTCCAGGAAAGAAAAATAAAAATGTCCTCTTCCCTGAAAGTTTCCACTCCCCCAAAGTTAAAATATACTTATACCAGGAAAGATTTCAATGCCTTTAACTCAAAGACTCATTTCAGAAATCTTGTTTCACAATCCATCCCTTAAATAAAATTACTGGAATTTTCCATTTTTGAGTGTATGTTTTCAGTTTGCCAATTGTTTCAAGAAGCAAGTATGTTTTTAATATTTAAACTAACTGCCGCAGAATATTTAACAGAAAATATAAACTCTAGCTCCAACTGATTAAACAGAAAATCAAAACATGGGAAAATTCAGACATTTACTCCAACTGTAAATTCTATGTAAAATGTAAATTTCAGATTTCAAAATAAGGAAAGATTCCACTTATTCTGTTATAAAGATCTGACAGTTGATAAGGGGAATGTGTATATGAATAGTTGCAATAAAAATGTTGACCTGTTTTTCAAAGAAAAAGTATAGTATCTAACTATACTTCTTTGTCCCTTGAATTTAATAACTTTATAATTTTCTGGCAACATTTTAAACAGACTGGAATATCAAATTGTACAGCAGGAAAATGTCCATCAAAATGTAGCCAAGAAAAATTGTATAAGCCTTTTTTAATAGTTAAGAAATATATAAATGGCTACGATTCCTCTATTTACAGAAACAACTAATACAGTCTTTATAAATCTGCCATGTATAAATGCCTGCACAAATAGAAACATTAATCAGAGTCTGTTTTTGAACCGTGTGTTGGGCCAGCAGTTTGTATCAGACCATGGCTTAATATGGACCCGCATGTTTAAGAATGAAGGAAGGTCCTCCAGCAACAATTTGTGGTGGAATGTGACTAAGTGATACTTAGGATTGAAAGCCTGCAGCAGAGAACCAGCTCAAAGATAAGGCTGTGCAGGTTTGGGTTGCTGTTCAAACAAACACAGTTCCAGCTTCTCTGGGATACCAATTGTTGAAATAAGAGCGGCGGGGGCTGTGTCCCAGGCACCCTGCTGCCCGCATGGCTAGCTTAGCTTATGACCCAAAATAATTACACGGAAACTGTATTCTTTTAATCACTGCCTGACCCATTAGTTCCAGCCTCTTATTGGCTAGCTCTTACATATTGATCTA
>NC_022011.1:73892130-73923964 GCF_000317375.1 Microtus ochrogaster
ATCCTGTTCTGTTTTCTCCGCCTACCTAAGGGTTGGCCTATGAAATGGGCCTAGGCAGTTTCTTTATTAATAAGAAATCATTCCCACATCAACCAATTTCTTCAGGAAGATAATCAGGTCCTTTCTAAGGACAAGATGTTAGAGATTGGTAAGGTGTTCAGTGCTGCTGGGAAGAGTGGTCCATTGGTTTTTGTTGTTGTTGTTGTTGTTTGTTCATTTTTTGGCAAAAACTTTTTTAAAAATTTTTTTGAGATAAGCAGTTTTGTTGTGCAAGGATTCCAATTTGTTTTCTAGATCCAATTCTCTTAACTTCCTAAGGTTTCCAAGATTGTGAGGCAGCATCCTTGCAAGACTATTTAATCATAGTAGAACCTCAAAAAGAAACAAACAAACAAAAACCAAAACCAAAAAGAACAACAACAAAAAAACCCAAATCCAGACACATCCACTGGAACCTTGGTAAGCTGGCTAGTGCCTAAAGTCTGTTCTAACGTACTGGCCTAAGTTCCAAATCTAAAAGAAGTGCTGCCAGCTGATTGTTGTTCATAATCAGCTCAATTAATTTACACTTTAGCTCTGGAGAGAATTCCAAAAGAAGATCTTGTTGATTTGACTGTGTTTCATGTTGAGGGAATGAACTGTGGAAAACTGAGATGGACCATCCACGGGATATAATTGGAAGTGATTTCTAGCTAAGGTCCAGCTATTCAATTTTACAAGACTGCATAAAAGACTCTCGGGTGTAGTGTAGAAGTTACTGTTTTCTAATTTTAAATCCTCTAATTTATGGCATTTGACTGATGGATGATCTGGGTATTCCCGACGATCTATTGTATCTCAGGCCAGGAGGGTTTAAATAGGTCAGCTTTTCTGTTGGATGTGAGAGGTCTGCTAGTTCTTTGTGCTGCAAGGCGGGGTTGGTTATCTGGATATAGTTTCCAGTCTCCTTTGGAAAGTGTTCGTGTTGATTATGATACATGCAGCATGACAGGGTTACAGCGCTTGCCAATTTCAACAGTTAGTTTAGGATGTTGTTCTCTTGAGTACTAGATGGATGAGTTCAGGCAGATTTTTGATATCCTTTCCACAAAGATATAGTGTGTTGAGCGAGTTTGACTTAGACACTGTTGAGAGAATTCCCCTCAGTTTCTTATGCTGTAAACCAAGCATCCGCAAACATTCTCCAAGTTACCAAGAATCAGGCAAATTGATCAGTGAACTTCCACGGAGAGCCAGTGTAGGAGATTTGCTAAACATCCCTTCCCTGCTGGGAGAGTCTGTATTTGTTCATGTATGAATAAATTCTGTAAATTGACTCAACTCTTTGATTGATGGTGGTGGCATATGTATAGGCCTCTTGAATAAGTTCAAGCACATGAGTTTCCTCCTGCCATTAATAAGCTCCTTAATGACTGGATATCCCCCCCCCCCCCAGTCCTAGGTTCTGGATTCGGTTATTTGTTGGTATTGTTGACTGGAAAATTTACACCCGATTGGACAGCACTGGAGCACTCCTTGCCACCTCTGGCATCTCCCTTTGCTTTTTTTTTTTTCTTTCCTTTCTTCCCCAGAACCTCTAAAGGTTTTTTTTTTCCCTCTTTTTCTCTTTCCTTGGTGGATTGTACTTGGGGTCTCTCTCTGTAGAGTGGTTTTCTTTGCCTAAGCTATCTATCAGACATGGTGACTCAAGCTTAGACAAATACTACATGAACTGGGTTTATTTGCAGTGTTGGGAGGGCTGGAGAGAATGGCTCCCAGGTTAAGAGCAGTGGCCGCTCTTTCAGAGGAATTAAGATTTGATTCCCAGCACCTACAAGGCAGTTTACAACTGTCTGTAACTCCAGTTCCAGAGGATCCAGTGCCCTCTTCTGGCCTCTTTAGGCATCACACATGCAGGCAAACCTGCATACATGCAGGCAAAAACACGCATAGACATAAAATCAAAATAAGTTAATTTTTAAAAGTGTTGACATAAGGGACTAATGAGTTTGAAGCCACACCCATCTGTTATTTGTTGGGTCTAAAAGCACTGTGGCCAATTCTGATGATTCATTCCACCTGGTAAGTTAGAGCTGGGACTCAGGGCTTCATGATCCCCTTCCCAAGTGCATTTCCTACAGTCCTGGCACGTCCTTCATGCCTTAGATTTTACCGCAGCCCAGAGGTGCCTGAACATTCTATAGCAGGTTCCAAAGTCAGCCTCTGTTCCTCCTCCTTCTTGTAATTTTTTCCTCTCTCTGCCATCTGGCAGTCTCTGCTTGTGCTGCAAAGATGCAGGGCAAGACAGTTTGTTCAAAATTGAATAACAAACAGCTGTAATGTGTTTTCCTTCTCTGGATTCATACAAATGCAAAGTAAAGTGCTTTCCTAAGGCATTCATAGCTGTATCAAGTGAAAAGGGAGACTCCATAGGCACACAGCCGTGGATGGCTTCAGTGGTCACACTGAGTTTGAGTACCTGGCCCTTCGGGAATTCTTGAAGTTTCGGATCCTCAAAGGCAAAAAGAACAAACTACTTCCATATCTCACAGTATGGTAGATTTTCATGCTGGCTTGGAATAGGACTTTGATTGGAATCATTGTGTTATTTTCTTCTGGTCACCATACATTTTTGGAAAAAAAAAATTACATCTCTTACAGTGGAGAGTGCTTCAGCTCTGTGATTTCCCATGCTTAGGCCATAGTTTGGCTGTACTTATCTGATTTTCAACTAAGCATACACCTAGAAATGTATTTCTTAGTTTACTATAGGTGAAACCCTATGTTTTACTCTGTTTATATTTGCTTTTAGTTTTGCTTAAAGTCATACACATTCTTCTTTTAAAGCTTTGGTTCTCAACCTGTGGGTCCTGTCTCCTTTGGGGGTCAAACCACCCTTTCACGGCAGTGGCTTAAGGCAACCAGAAACCACAGATAGAACATAGACATTTACATTATGAATCACAACAATAACAAGGTTACAGTTATGAGGTAGCAATGGAACAATTTTATGGTTGGGGTCACCACAACATGAGGAACTGTATTAAAGAGTCACACAACGTTAAGGTTGAGAACCACTGTTCTAAAGGTTCTTAGAGAATAGGGATAGGAAGAAGGCTCAGTGGTTAGGAGCACATAGTACTCATACAAAGACCAAGCTCAGTTCCCCATATCTACGTCAGGCAATTTGTAACTACTGCTCCAGGTGATCAAACATTCTCTTCTGTCTTCTGTGGGTACCTGCTCACACGCACAGCCCTTATAGACGTTAGAGGCATGAAACATCGTTTAGACTTCTTTTACTGTTGTTACGTGAGTAGCGTGCTGATGAGCTGTTTTAATAAAGACCTTCTAGCATCTTGTGGTTGAAACTTTAGTGACGATATGTTTGGAAAATTTGGCCACTAGATTTCTTTGGTTTTAGTTGATTTCTAATAAATAATTTCTTTTAACTTAAGTTTTATAGCTCAGCTTTTTATTACCATCCTCATCTTTTCCCTCAACAGTTTGGAAACTTCGGCGGTCAGATCCCAGGGATGCAGCTGCAAATGGGCCATCCGATGCCAGGTCCCAATGTGTTCGCTGGTGGTTACCCGGGGTACGTGGCCTACTCTGACAGCTACCCCCCTGCTGATGACTCTATGTGGTCTTTCTTCACAGCTGTTGCTGGACAGGTGAGGTGATAAATCTTTTACCAAATACTAGTCAATAAATGATTTCTGTTTCAGAGACGTACCAACTGCTCCTACTTAGTGTATCACTAAAATGTCTAGAAAGCTCATGTCTTAAACTCAGGTAGAATAATACTGTTCTTGAGATCAAAGATGAGAGTAGCCATAATTGCTTCATTTTTTAACTTTATTGACTTTGCTCTTGATAGTTTCACGCGTGAATGATGTGTGTTCATATCGTATTACTCACAGGTACCATATTTTCAACTTTGGCATCAGTTCCATTAAATGTAAATAACGTGTATCTCAGTTAAAACATACGTATGGCAAGGGATGTGATCGGAGATCAGTGCCACTGTCCTGCATCTATTCCAGCTGAGAAATTGCATGTGTCCTCACAGATGCCGTTATATCATTTTTGGTGATGTATGGTTTAAGTTGATGGCACGTTTTCTAGAAAGATTATCAAAATTATCATGTTGAGGCTTCTTCAATTTTTTAATACAAAAAAATGAAAGCAAATGTTTTCTTAATGGCATGCTATACTGTTAGCTTCTAATAAATTTGAGTACGTATCGCAACCTGGCTTTATTATGACAGCAGAGGGGTTTCTGGCCTGCCGATTCAGGTCGATGACTTCCGTCCGAGCTGCTCTGACAGTATGTGACTGCAGTCTTTGGGAAGCGTTGCTACTGCTCTCGCTGCTAATGTACTTCTGCCACACAGTTTGTTCTTTGTAAGTACTTTTTTACACAACCTCCTGTAGAATTTGAAGTGAAATTAAAAACGTATGCCTCTGCTGCGATTTGAACGTGAGTACCCTCACAGGCTCATGCGTTTGTACAATTGGTCTGCAGCTAATGGTGCTGCTTTGAAGGTTGCTGGGATGTAGATATAGGGCCACCGGAGTGGGGCTTCAAAGGTCTACTGACAAAGCTTTCTATTTCCTGATTTGTTATGATATAACAAGCCATATGAAAACCTCCTCTTCCATAGATGCAGCCCAAGTCACCATACCTTCCTGACCATGATGGACCCTGTCCATTTAAACTGGGAATGAAAGCAAAGCCTCTTGTATTTTTAAGTAGTATTGTGGCACAGAACTGAAGTAATCCACACAGTATTAACCTTACTTGTATTGGTTTTGACTGCATGTGGTATGAAAGAGAAGCTGAATAAATATTTAGAATTAGAGAATTTACAATTGTGATTTTATGCATATTAAAAGATGGACCTATATAGATTATGCATAAATCACAAGTGTATTTTATGTATGGATACATGCATGTATTTATGATCACCTTTATATTGTATAAATACATGTCTTTGTTTCCATCCATATTTCCTGACTCATAAATCTGTGGCCTAGTCAGACAGAGAAGTTACAATTTCTATTCTGTCAGGCAGATTATAGAAAGCCAGTCTTGTCTTCATATTGCCATAAAGAAATTTTCTACCTTACATTGTATGGTGATTTGTCATAAGACCCACCGTTCTTCCATGTGCTGTGGATGCAGCAAATACGTGAGCTCAAAGAAACACATCTCTAAACGGAGATGCAAAATATTAAGAGATGCCTGTTTCTTTCAAATATCATATTCCCAAATTTTTATTTTTCCTTTCATCTTCTTTTGGCCTTTGCCAAAAATGAATCAAATGTTTTCTGGTAGACTTGCATTGAGAATAAATGCTACAATATAAAACATACTATAATAATTTATTTTGTATGTTTAAGTAGACCTTAAAAATTATAAAGTCACAGTTATGCCTTACTTGATGATAGTATTGTGCTCTGGAAAATAGGCAGAAGTAAGCAGAGGATGAGACCAGATGCCCACACTCACCTTTAAGTGACCAAGGACCTTACTATAGCTTCTACCTTCTCTAGTTCCGTCTGCCTGGGGCCCAAGGCTTTAGCAATTCATCTCTGGTAGACATTCGCCGCAAACACAGTACATACTAGGTGATAGTACTCTTTCAGCTCCATTGTCATGTTATGGGCCTCCACCTTCCTTACATGAGGTCCATTCCTGACTGAACTGTGTTATGGCAAAGGACTACATAATTTAATGGTATGGTTCTTCTAAAAAAATAAGCATTTAAAATAAATAAAAGAAATCTAAAGCCCAATTCTTGGATTCAGGATATGGCAAAGATAGTTGTGTGGCTAGTTTTATGTCAGGTTGTCACAAGCTAGAGTTATTTGACAAGAAAGAACTTCAAATGTGTGGGATTCCCCTCTCTATGCTGTGAATACCATTGGTGTAAGGAATCTGCCTTGGCCTGTTGATAGGGCAGGGTAGAGCTAGGTGGGGAAAACTAAACTGAATGCTGGGAAAAAGGAGGCTGAGTAATGGAGACACCATGTAGCCCTGCTGGAGATAGATGCTGGAACTTTATCCTGTAAGCCAACAGCCTCATGGTGATATAAAAATTAATGGAGATGGGTTAAATTAATATGTAAGAATTAGCCAATAAGAAGCTAGAGCTAATGGGCCAAACAGTAATTTAATTAATATAATTTCTGTGTGGTTATTTTGGGGCTGAGCTGCCAGGAGCAAACAAGTAGCCTCCTACAACACAAATGCCTCCATAAGATCTGGCTGGAGGACATTTTCTTCATCATTCATTGATAGGGATGCCTATGGTGGGTGGTGCCATCCTTGGGCTGGTGGGTCTGGGTTTTATAAGAAAGCAAGTTGGGTAAGAAGTGAAGAGGAAGTCAGTAAGCAGCACAGTGCTCACCATGGCCAATACATCAGCCCCTACCTCCAGGTTGCTGCCTTGTTTGAGTTCTTGTTCTGAGTTCCCTTGATGATGAACAGTGAAATGGAGGTGTAAGCCAAATAAACCATTTTTTCCCCTAAGTTGCTCTCGTCATGGTGTTTCATCACAGACATAGTAATAGTACCCCTAACTAAGACAATGATGATAGTAGTGGTATTTCATATTCCAATTCAGTAGAAGAGAGAGGAAGAGGGAGTGAGAGAAAGAGATAGAGGGAGGGATGGAGAGAGAGAGTTGTATGTGAACCCATGGTCTTAATGTATATTAGACAGGCAAACATTTTTTTGCTGTATGTTCATATATTCAATTATTATTGGGGTGAAGAATTTATGATTGTGTCTATAGACTATAATAGGATGGTGCATCAAGACTATAGGGTAGAATCTCAAGTAGAAAACTACGTCTAAATTGAGGCAGGCTATCAGATGGTGACTTGTAAATTGCAGTTGTTCCCAGGAGAGGGTTGATGATGGAAGGGATTAGCGATATGAAAGAGAACCGTGCTCTGAAAATCCGCTTGTTGGACTGAAGACAAGGAGAAATTCTCCCTTGGTGCTAGCTCCGGTCTATAACCATCCTGTCTTTAATAGCAGTGGAGAATGAACTGAAGTAGGTAGCATTTCATAGAGCACCACCAGCATCTTACATTCTGTGCTTCACTTGAGTGCCGTTTAGGCCCCGTTGTTTTTCTAAGAACAGAGGCTTTGTACAGAATTACTACACGTGACCCGTGATGGGCCACTCAAGCCCCCTGGACAACGTCCCTTTCAGTCTGTACTAGAAGCTGGAAACTCAGGGCTACAGAAAATATCCATTTTCTGTGAGATAAAAACAGCCATGCGGATAGAATTTCTTTGGAATGCTTTTCCAAATAAAGCCTTGCTGGGGGACTGGCAAGATCAAAAAGTCCCTGATGACCTGAGTTCAAACCCTGGGACGCACATGGGAGGAGAGAGGGCAGACTCCCTTCCAAAAGTTGTCTTCTGACATTCATGTATGCTCCACACACCATTACAAAATACAAAACTGAAACATGACAATACTTTTTAAAGACCTTGTTAGAAGACAGCCTTGGCTATTTTTGGCTCATTATTCCTACCTGGAAAGGAGACGAGATTTGAAGGTAGAGCGGCCATCTGTGGCTTGGGCACAATACACTTGAGATAGACTTTTGGGTGGAGAATGTGAGGAATGCAGAGGTTGATGGTACAGTTAAGTCACCACATAACCTTGCACTCAGCCCTAGATTTCCTTTATGAAACAATGAACTTGTATTGTCATTGCTTTATTTTTTTAATTTACTTTTTTTAAAACAGGGTCTCACTATATATTCCTGGTGGTCTTGAACTCAGAGAGCTAGACTTGCATCTAGCTTAAGTATTTCGTAAGAGAATTAAATACACCCTTTCTCTCATCAACACTCTTCTTAGTTGCCATAGAAGGTCACCTAATGTAAACTTCTGGTGTAACCTTTAGTTGTTGCTGTATTTTTAAGTCATTTGTCTTGAATGCACAACTTAAAAGTATTTTTTTTAAACTAGTAATAAAAACAAATGAAGCCTTAATTTTTTTAAATTAAAGTGGCTTAAGAACAGTGTGATGAGCAAAAGCTCATTTTTCTCAGCTTTTAAGACAGGGTCTGACCCTGTACTTACACACAGCTCTCTCTCATTTGCCTCACTTCCTTGCCGACTCTGCTTACATGTACAGAGCCTGTTCAGCCTGTCTGATGACTTTACGTTTGTAAAACAGTAAAATATAGACCGATTAATTTGTCATGGTTAAATTTGCATGTTTTAAGGAGATAATTGGGTGGAAAAACGTAAATTTGAAAGACAGGATTGTGTACGTAAAGGGCTTTTCTTCTATTTCTCCAAAAGCTTCGTAAGATGAAGAATCTACATCTGCTCCTGTTGTCGTCAAGGTGCAGGAGATTGCTGGCAGTCCCAGCTGCCCAGCAGGCTGGCCTAGGATGACCAGCATGCCCAGGAATTTGAGCCTAGCCTGGGCAGCATAAGAAGAAGATCCCCATCTCAAAGTGAAGTAAAACTTACAGAAAATAAAATGTCAAATGTGTTGACGAAGTTAACAGACAAGATTTCTGAGTTTTCAATGGGTGAAGCAGTGGCTTTTCATAGGCAGGGTGCATGTTCCTAATTCTAAAGCACAGACTCCTTTTGGTACACACTCTATCTATGCAGAGCAGTAGTGAAGAAAGCAGGGGCCATTGTGCATAGAACGAACAGTTCAACTGTGGTGTGCGGTAGACTAAGTTCAGGCTTATTTAATCAGACCTGTTTCCTAATGTTCACTCCACAGAGCAGATAAGACCCTCACACACGTTTGAAGTTCTTTAGCTGAAATTCACAATGCTTTTTTCTAGGTTTCTTTTTCAACCAGGTTTGCTACTAAAGTAACTCCATGCCCTACAAAGTTTGTCTTCTCTGTTTAGAAGCATGAACAATATGTAATTATATTACATATTTACTATTTAATAACCTACTCTGTGGGGGTAGGTGTACTTGTGTGTGAAAGTTACAAGAGGGGATGGTGCTGGGACAGAAAACATTCAACTGCATAGGATTTATTTCTTATGATTTTAATTACAGTGGTGAAAATTTTCCATATATTCACATTTTTTTTTCTGGACGGTTTTAAAGCTGTGTTTCCTGTTCACTGAATTCTGTGTGTCCTTGTGCTGCCTGAATATTGCACGCTGATTTGTTAGTGGGAAGAATGGTATTTTCCCACTTGCGAGTTAAAGAGACAAACAATTGTTATTGTCAGTGTGTGTGAGGACAGCTTTTAAAAATCCAAAGGAGGGGAAGAGGCTACAGAAAATTCTTCGGTGTGCAGTAGTTGACCACACCTGGTGTTTGGACTTTCAAGGCCCTGTCCTGACTGTAGAGCTGTCAGATTTGGGTATAGAGGCTTTTTGTTGGGAGCACAGCAGGAAGGTTGTTGAGCCCACAGATCTCCAGAGAAATCAGGAATGCTATGCACACAGGATTGTCTTTTCCAGTGGGAAAGATGAAAAACCTGTTCTTCCGTCCAGAAAGCTGAGATTTGAAAGTGATTAACAGCCTGTTGGCTTAGGCCATATAGAGCTCTTACAACCAAGACCAGAGTGGCTAGTAATCTCAATGACCCTTATAGCCAGAGGCTTCCTGAAGCTCCCACAACTAGAGCCAGAGGCAGCTAAAAGTCCAAATGACCAAGACCAGGCCAGGCCCTTAGGTCCTTAAGTTAATGCAGGTAGCCTATCTCTAGAACCCATCTTGGAAGAAATGAAATGACAGGTACCCTCAGCTCAGCTGAGTTTCTATGCAATTACGCTTCCTTGTGCAAGAGGGATTGTATTACACTGAGATATATATTACCAAATTATAGTGGGCTTCAGTACATTGGGAATAAACCACCTGTTATTGGACTACCCAAACTATGATCCAGATTGACAAGTTAATCTGCACCGGGTTTTTATTCTTATCTTTTTGTGGGTTTACCTCTCTGCCTGACACCTACAGGGACCCCCTCAGTTCTTACTTCTTATTTCTGCTTGCAATGCATCAAGCAGCTATTCATAATTTATGTTTCTTGAAACATAATATTGCCTTGGCACGGTTTCTTCAGGATAGACAGTTATTGGTAGTGTTTACCTGAGCGGAACGTGACAGAAAGACCTTCTGATGTCCATGTTATTGGAGAAATACTTTTTTTTATTGAAAGAAAAAAAAAAAAAAGAAATTCCCGCCTCCTCCCAGCCTCCCATTTCCCTCCCCCTCCTCCCACTCTTCTCCTCCTCCCCCCACTCCTCTCCCCCGCCCTCTCCAGTCCGAAGTGCAGTCAGGGTTCCCTGCCCTGTGGAAAGTCCAAAGTCCTCCCACCTCCATCCTGGTCTAGGAAGGTGAACATTCAAACTGGCTAGGCTCCCACAAAGCCAGAACATGAAGTAGGATCAAAACCCAGTGCCATTGTCTTGGCTTCTCATCAGCCCTCATTGTCCGCCATGTTCAAAGAGTCCGGTTTTATCCCATGCTTTTTCAGTCACAGTCCAGCTGGCCTTGGTGAGCTCCCAATACATCAGCCCCACTGTCTCAGTGGGTGGGTGCACCCCTCGTGGACCTGACTTCCTTGCTCAAGTTCTCCCTCCTTCTGCTCCTCATTGGGACCTTGGGAGCTCAGTCTGATGCTCCAGTGTGGGTCTCTGTCTCTATCTCCATCCATCGCCAGATGAAGGTTCTATGGTGATATGCAAGATATTCATCAGTATGGCTATAGGATAGGGTCATTTCAGGTTCCCTATCCTCAGCTGCCCAAGGAGCTAACTGGGGACATCGCCCTGGGCACCTGAGAGCCCCTCTAGGTTCAAGTCTCTTGCCAACCCTAAGATGGCTCCCTTAATTAAGTTATGTTCAACTATGTTCATAGCAGCATTATTTGTTATAGCCAGAACCTGGAAACAACCTAGATGTCCTTCAATAGAAGAATGGATGAAGAAAGTGTGGAATATACACACATTAGAGTACTACTCAGCGGTAAAAAACAATGACTTCTCGAATTTTGCATGCAAATGGATGGAAATAGAAAACACGATCCTGAGTGAGATATCCCAGACCCAAAAAGAGGACCATGGGATGTACTTACTCATAATTGGTTTCTATCCACAAATAATGGTCATTGAGTCTATAATCTGGGATCCTAAAGAAGCTAAATAAGAAGGTGAACCCAAAGAAAAACATATAGTTGTTATCCTGGGTATGGGAAGATTGCCGGGCAAAAGATTGGGAACTTGGGGGTGGGGTGGGACGGGGGTAAGGGGAGATGGGGAGAGAAAAGTAAGAAGGGGAGAATGGGGGGAACTTGGGGAAACTAGATGATTGGGAGAAAGGAAGGTTGGATAGAGGAGAAATACTTTTTTTTAAGGAAGCCTCACTCTTAAAAATATGCCAGTTTGTCTTCAACCATAGTTTTAAGGATAATTATGGAATTTTTAATTTGGCAAGCACCCTCCAGGTACAGCAATGGGGCTGTGAAAGGAGCATCGAGATGCTATCAGGCAAGGATAGCCATGAGTAAAATAACTAAGCATTTTTGCATTGTTTTGACCATGAGAAGACAAGAGCTTTGTTCTGCATCTAAGACGCAGGGAATAGGTTCACCAGGTTACAGGGTCCATGGTGTGCCTTGGCTGGCAATATTTACCTTGTGAATTTTGTGGTTTATACCATTTTGAAAATTAGTATTTCTTAATGGCCTTAGAGCAGCATCCAGTGAAGCTTTTGATGTTTTTTGGTACCACTATACATTAAAACCCACATCGATATGTTAATTTTTTTTGCAGGATGGTGAGGTGGATGCGGAGGAGCTTCAGAGATGCTTGACCCAGTCTGGAATCAGTGGGACTTACGCACGTGAGACCATGCATTGTTTTGTCTTCTCTTCCTCATCGCACAGGGGAAATTGAAATCCATTCTCAGCATTTTAGTCCCACACCTAAAATCATAAATATTATAAACTCTACACTCAATTTGAAGAATCAGATCGTTCTTCTGTACACGGTATCATAGAAACAACTGTTCACGCACACTCCTGGCATTAACTGCTCAGGAGAGACTTTGTTTAAATGGTTGAAAGTAGCTATTTTCAAAATTTCCTTCTAGACCTTCATTTTACTACTATACAGTGGCAGCCTTGTGATTATCAATCATGATGTCCTGCGATGAAAAATGAGGATTTTACTGTCTTCTGACCTTAAAACCACTCCACCCCTCCACATGAAAACTTTTCACCATTTACCCTGCTGACAGATTATAATAATATGGGGACCATTGTCAGCACTTACCTATCTCTATTGTCTACACATTGCTTATAGCTTTGTCTTGTTTCTTTTTTGTGTAGCCTTTTGTTTTTCCCAGAATTCACAGTGGTTAGTGGATGGAGGGGTCCAGTAAATGGCTGCTCCATTAAGAGAAGATTTTTATTGTGGATAAGAGAGAGAAAATATCCAGAGGCATCTGGAAGAGTCCAGAGCAGAGAGAAAAAAAAAAGACACTGAACATGGTCCTGGGCTGTTTGTGAGGGATGGAAGAATAGCAGGGAATAGAAAGAGTAGAAAAAATACACAATAGGGGGTGGGGTGGTGGGGGCTGGGAGCCTGGGGGTGGTAATGGAGATATTAGAATTTGGGGGGGGGGGGCAGAAGGAAAAAATTTGTCCTTATATGGAGAACTGATGGGTATCTGGGAAGAGAGAGGCCTGGGGAAGTGAGAAGGGCCCCGGAAAGCTACAGCAGGTAGTTGTGAATAATCAGGGTAGGTGCTCTGATAGGCAACCACGGGACTATGTCCATGGAGAGCCGGCCATATGTCCCTTCTACAAGAGGCAAAGGAAGAAACTCTGTTTGGCCCATGGGGACATGTTTCAGAAGTTCCTGAAGCATGGCTGGTTTTTATCTAAGGGTCAGAAATCCTTCTATAGTCCAGCTTCAGCTAAACCCAGACTGTGATTTCTGGACATATGCGCTGCCTTTTGGATTTTGGGATATCGGTGTTTCCTTGGGACCTGGCAGCTCGGTATTGCATCCCTCTGGTTGCCCCAGGGCTTTCTTACCGGCTCTGTGTTTCATTCTTTCACCACCATTCTGCCGCTCCTTCCGCTCTAGAGCGGCATCTCCTGGTTTAGTCTTCCTCTGTTGTCTAATGTTTTTAAGTTCAACCTGTTACTGCATTGAGATATCATATTGCATTAACTGGCTTTTTTTCATGTACAAACTCTATATACTTACGCAACTGAAACTTTTAAATTGTTTTTATTGAGCTATCCATTTTCTCTGCTCCCTCCCTTCCTCCCCCTTTCCTTCCCCTCTCCTGTGACCCCCCATGCTCCCAGTTTACCCAGGAGATCTTAATCTTTTTCTCCTTCCTATGTAGATCCACGTATGTCTCTCTCAGAGTCCTCTTTGTTGGCTAAATTGTCTGGGGTTGTGGACTGTAGGTTGGTTTTTCTTTCATTGCTTTATGTCCAGAAGCCACTTGTGAGTGAAGTAGCTTTTAATGAAAAGGTACACGGATAACAACCAATTTTTGAGACTTTAAGTGTCTGAAAATGCTTTCATTTTGTCTCAGTCATTTGAATGTCTGCTTGTCAAGGGCTGTTCTCCATTATAGCCCATTCCCGCAAATAATTTAAAAAAAATTTCTTCATAGAGCAATAGGTAGCATCCACCTAGACAGAGGCAGGAAAGGGACTGGGAGCTTTAAATGCTCCTGCCAGCTCCTGCCATTGTTTCTCTTGCCATTTTTGCTCTTGGGGCTGCTTGTTTGTTCTGGCCGCCCAGAACTGAAATAATCAACAGAAACCATATTATTTAAACCACTGCTTGACCTATATTATTTAAACCACTGCTTGAACCATTGGCTAACTCTTACATAATAATTTAACCCACTTCTATTAATCTATGTATCACCACGTGGCTATGGCTTACCAGCTAAAGTTTTTGTGTCCGTCTCTGGCAGGGCTACATGGCTTCTCTCCGACTCTGCTCTTCTTTTTCCCAGTTCCCCTATAGCTCTGCTTTGGGCCCAAAGCAGTTCCTTTACTAACCAACGGTAATCACAGCATACAGATCAACACACATTTTCAGAAGGATTTCTAGCCTCAGCTGCCATCTCTTTCTCACCTTCCTGAGATTTGTTTTTCCTTTCCTGAGGCTCAGGGATCATCCTGTCCCTTACAGGTCCCTGCCGCTCTGACATTTCACAGTGTCATGCCTTGTGGTCTTGCATGGGGAACTGTGTGGGTGTATTCAGTCTGGAATCTCTTGTACTTTTTTGTTCTGGGAAATTTTCTTCAGTTGTGTTTCCTGGGGCTGAGTCGTCTGTTCTCCTTTTTAATGAAATGCCCTCCGCCTTCTTTTATAAACCTTCTGTGCCTTTCATTGCTGGTGGTGTGTTTTGTAAGCACTAAGAGCCTCTGTTCGTTTTCACAAATGTTATGCTTTCTGTTATCTCTCTGAAACTATTACTATGTTCTTGCGTGGCCTTTCCTTCCTCAGCAGTATGTTTATTCATCAGCTTATTTGGTTGTCTCCCTTGTCATTTTTTGGGTGTCTGATGACACTTGGTTGCTCATGTCTCCCGGAAATGCGGAGTATAAGTAAGTCCTAGACTTGTTGATTGTGGTCTGCTTTGGAAGGTGAAGCTGGGCAGTTGGACTGTGTGGTTCAGGTGTCACTGTCATGGGAGATTTCCTTTGTTCCCTTTGGGCTGCCTTTTCTGTTGTTTCAGGGTTCCCAAGTCTATGCAAATTTTTAGTTATTGTTCATTCCATTGTGCCTAGTGTCCTAGAAACTTCTCCAGAAAGCGAAACTCGCGCTGGGTGAGAGGTAGGTGTGACAGCCATCCAGAGAGAGGCAGAGAGGGACCGGGTCTTCACAAGCTCTTAAAATAGCCCTTCCCTCAGCTCTCTTTTTAGCTCCACCTTCTCACACATGTTCAGAAGCTGCCAAATTCTTAGACATTTGGCATCTTTCCCAAGGTAACTAAGTTGTTTCTCAGCATTTCTCTTTATGCACAAACATTAAATAGCCACTTCCCTTGACTTTGTAACTTGCAAAATATTTTTTTCTGTTTTTTTCCTTTTCCTCTAAAGGTTTAAGACTTTACCAAACCAAAAAAAAAAAAAAAAAAAAATCTGCTCACTCCAGTGGGTTGTAAAGAGGAAGAAAAATGTGTCATGTCATTTTCTGGATAAAAGGTCTGTCTCTCCACTTTACAAAAATATTTATTCTTTAAATACCTAGTCCTATCCTGAGATTAGGATATACTTAGTTGTTGATTTAATTTTTAATTTTTGTTTTAATCTGGCTAGATTGTCCCACTTCCTGAATGTGAACCAAGTCAAACTGAAAAAAAAGATGGCACACTACATAATTTTTTTTCATGTAATTTTCATCAATTTTTAATAGTTTACTCATGGAGCAACATTAGGCCCCAGTTTGGGGTGGTTCTATCTACTACCTTCATGAATTCAGAAAACCACTTTTTTTCTTGGCTCAGATTTCTTTATCTGTAAAATTAGGACTGCTGTACATTTGGCGTGTTTGTGTAAACGCCTGTAACCCACTGTAATGGCTAGTCTTTGGGGTCACCTTGGACCCATAGCCTGGTGAGTGTATTAGGGCATTTCTGGGAAGACCCACACTGGGTGTGAATGACACACCTCCTGGGCTAGAGTCCTAATGAAAGGAGGAAAAGGAGAAAGCATTGATTTCCCTTTGCTTCTGACTGCAGACAGAACGTGACCAGCCACCACTTGCTCCATTCTTTGGGTGTTTTGTACAACAGTGACAAAGGAATGCTCCCACACTTCCTGACCAGCAAGTCCTCACTGAGGGCCTGATGAGTGTCGTTCTTAGCACGCCATAACCAACAACCCTAACACTGACGCCACCCAGAACAGCTAAAGAAAATCAGCTCTTGTTCCTAGCAGAATATTTTATGCTTTTTCTTTAGGCATTTTGAAATTTATCTCCTTTAATTGGCTTTAAGGATTTCAAAATGTTATCAAGCAATATAAAATAAAGTGAATCTAAGTTATTTTTCACTATTTAATATCAAGGCGATAAAAGGATCCTATAAACTTACCTGAATTTTGCTAATATATTCCTATTTTAGATAAATAAACCCAACTGTTTGACTATAACTGTATTAAAGGTTAGAAAGACTGAACTGTTTTTCCTAGGGTCTTCATTGTAAATAAATATGGAAATGTCAATGTTTCTAGCAACCCCATTTTTTTCAATTACTCCTTTTATTTATGATATAATTGCATAATTTCCTGTTTCTATTTTCTCCTTTTAAGCCTTCCTATGTCCTCCTCCTTGCTCTGTCTTTCAAATCAGTCCATCCATATATGTATATACATATATATTCTCAGACTCATAAACAAATCCTTCTCAGTCTGGATGGTGTTGCTTGTATGGATGCTTTCAGGGCTGACCTTTTGTACTGTACAACCAACCGACGAGCTCTTCCCACGGAAAGACTGCCTGCTCCTGCTCTCTGCGTTCATCACTTGCCTGGAGATCATGGCATGAAAATGGGGGAAAGAGACTAGAAGCCAGAGGATCAGCGGGTTTGCTGTGAGAGAGATTGCGTCTCCGAGGAATGGCGGGCACGAGCCCCAGGACTCCTTTCCTCACGTACTGGTCTTCCTTTCTCCCCTCTTAAGAGAAGACAGCTGTCTCAGCTCAGCGGCTCACGCTGCCCCACCGGACCTCTTACTAAGCCCTCACGTGATTCACCTGATCTCTTTTCACCTTGAGTCTTTTGTTGTTAAGCAGAGTTCAGGTTAAGGAAGTGTTCCACGTTCTTTTCTGCTGTATCACCACAGGGAAGTTCATTGGTTTACAGTGTAATATTCAAGAATTTCTTTGTTTGGCCTTCTTTGCCTTCCTGACGTCCTCTTACGTTATTCCCTTACCTGTTCTCTAAGCCCTGCACAGCTTCTGGCTTCTGAGTACACAGCAGATATCCAGGCCAACCTCCCTCTCTCTGTCTCTGGTGGTTTAAAGACTGAAACCAACTTTCTGCCCAGACTCCTGGCAAAGCCAAGTGCCTGTAAAGTGTTCATCATGTTAACTTTACGCTACTCCGTAACTGCTCACCTGGTTACTGACCTCAGTTAGTGTCAGTAGTTTGGAGACAGTCATTTTAAAATGTATTTTATTGCTATTATTCTAAGTGTTTAACAGTCAATAAATATTTAATATAAATATTTACATTGGCATATAAATATTTTATATTTAAGATAAATATAAAATCGTGATTTTTATATTGTTTGCAATTTTTAAAAATTTTTGAGACTGATTATCCTGATGTTTTGTAGATAAAACTGAGAATAATATAATATTTTAATACTGAATATCTTTTGCAGCCTTCAGTCTGGAAACCTGCAGAATTATGATTGCCATGTTGGATGTATCCTTGAATAAAGATAGAAAATATCTTTATATTATAAATATAGAGTTATTGCTTTTTTAACATTTAAGTCAGTTATTTTAGATCTAACTGTATTTTGTAAGATCCTGCTTAAAGTCTATATAATTACATTTTCACACAGCAATCTATTCATAGACTGGATTCTGCTAGCTAACTATACAAGAATAGGTCCTTTTTAGTGATTTGGGGTGTAGGATCAGATAAATTCTCTTGGCTACCAAAACTTATTTTTGTTAATAAAACTGTTAGAGAGATTATACAGGAAAAATGGGGTTCAGTGAATTCAAGGAGCTTTGGGCAGCGCTGAATGCCTGGAAACAGAACTTCATGGCTATTGATCAAGACCAGAGTGGCACCGTAGAACACCATGAGCTGAGCCAAGCCATCACTCTTATGGGTAAGAGCATCCTTTAGAATCCAGGAGAATCATCTTTGCTCATTGATCAAGTTATGAATTTTTTATATTTATAAAAGATGTGTTTATTTGATTTTATGAGCTTGAGTGTTTGCCTGCAAGTCTGTATGGGTACCATGTGTGTGCCTGTTGCTCTAGGAACCCAGAAGAGGGTGTCAGATTCCCTGGAACTGGAGTTGCAGAAGATTGTGAGCTTTCATATACATGCTCATAACTGAACCTAGTTCCTCTTGCAAGAGCAGAAAGTGTTCTTAACCACTGAGTGATCTTTTCAGTTTACAAACTGTGAATCTGAGTTGTTTAATTTACTAAGTTTCCTGTTAGTGTGTTCCTCAATTTGGGCTCACAGTTGTAAGTAAATTCTGATCCAAGACACGAATACAATCATTATTATTGTTATTTCTTCACTTTATTGTCGTATTGAAGACTGAACCTCAGTCTTACGTGTTTGAGACCAGCACAGTGTCTCTGAGCCCCGTCTCCAGTCCGTAAATTTGTCTGAGGTTTCTTCCAAAGGCAATCTTTCATTCATTCTTAATTCCTTGCATATAATTATCATCCCTAATGTTAGCATCCACCACCTGCATTCCATTCGTTTGTAATTTGGTGGACTCTTTAATTATTCATGAAAGACTTATCTCAGTCAACCACACATGTCTGTATCAGAGTCTAGCTTTTCAACCGAAAGAATAATTTGTTTCATTTTCCTTCTTTGTTCTCAGCAATTTAGAACACACGAGATGCATTTCAGATTAGTTTAAAAGGTGTAACTATTTTTATTGTACTTCTTATATGCTAAGGTTCTTGGTTCACTTGCAAAGAATGGTTTTATATATATACATATACATAAATATATACATAATAAATACATAATACATAAATACATACATATATACTTAATTTGCTAGCATGTAATGCGATGGTACTTTTCCTCTTTTATCTGCCCCTGTCTCTCTCTCTCTCTCTCTCTCTCTCTCTCTCTCTCTCTCTCTCTCTCTCTCTCTCTTCCTCCCTCCCTCTCTCCCTCCCTCCCTCTGTCTCTTTATTTTTTAGGCAGATTCTCACTCTGCTCACTCTATAACTCAGCCTCATCTGGAACTCACTATGTAGCCCAGGCCTGCCTCTAATTTACTGAGTTCCTTCTGCCTCCATCTCCTGAGTTGTAAGTGTAGGCCATAATTTATGAAGTTTTGCCTAACTTTAATTAGTTTTCTTAATTTTCTTATCTTATAATTTTGTGTATGTTATTTATAAACAAAATGTATATACATAAAAATTATCTCTTTGAAAATTAAAATGTAAGCTCAAGGCACATGGGTTTAAATTATATGCCAAAAAATCAAACTAGGGAAGATTTTAAAGTTAGTTATATAAAGAGACATTTTTTTTTATCTAGGGAAAATCCTGGCTATATAAATATGTTTAGCTGTAGATCCATAATAATAATCGAGTCAACTCAACCTTTTATAGTGTTATTTAAAAAAAAATTAATGTAGTATTTTTTTTCCCCCAAAGTAAAATGGTTCAAAGGGGTCAACCAAGTATCCAAGTGTAAGAAAAGATTTTTCTGAGGCCTGTAAAAGCACCTAGTGCCAAACTGAATGGCCTGAATTTGATTCTCAGGGCCCTTGTGGTGGGAGGAGAGAGCTGACTCCTGCCAAGTTGCCTTCTGATCTACGAACAATTGCTGTGTTGTGTGTGTTCCCTCAAACTGTAATGAAAGATTTAAGCTTTTTCAGACTGTTCCAGCTTAACACCTTCAAATACCTTTAGAGTTATTCAAGTTACAGCAAAATTTTAGGAATTGTATTCATACCACATCCAGATCATAAACTCACTAAAAGGATGCCTAAATTCACTTTCACATGGTCAACTTACGTATTTTGGTATGACTCTTACTTTAAGTATGTTTTCTGGGAGATATGTATATATATATATATATATATATGTGTGTGTGTGTGTACATATATGTATATGATGTATGTACATACAGATATATTATCTTGCATATGTATCTTACATATATGAAATCATATATTATTTTGTATATATGACATATTTTTGTGTGTGTGTTGGGAATACAACCTAAGGAAGTTCCCTGACCCCAAGCCTTATGGGTTGTATTTTACAATAACTACAGATGGAGTTTTTCCTTCTGGTACTGATTTTTATCTTTAGCTAGATTAGTGTCATTCATATATGGATTTTGAAGAAAGGGTTTCTCTGTTTAGCCCTGACTGTCCTGGAACTCATTCTCTAGACTAGGCTGGCCTCAAACTCCAAACTCAGAGATCTGCCTGCCTCTGCCTCCTAAAGGAGTGTGCCACCTTTGCCTGGCATAAAAATAAATATATTTTAAATGCCAGAGGAGATAATTGTTTTCTTTCTTTAGAATTGATTGTGTTACAAAGTTAGAATTGTGTCAGCTCTGAACCACTTGGTGGAATTATTAAGAAATCTCTTGTCTTAGCATTTTAAATATTAATTTAATGTGTTTTAAAAATATGCTTTTGAGGGCTCTGTTTCAGAGGCAGAGTTCTTGCCTCTTTCCCACGTGTAAGCACTTATACTCGATCCTCAGTCCTGCCAAAGATAAATAGAATATATTTTGTGTAGAAAGAAATTTGAAAGTTATTTCTTTTTCATGATTTTATTAATAGCTGTGTTTTGGGTATTTCATGGTATTTAACGTTAAAGTTTTTAATGTGCCAATCTTCTTCCTTAGGTTATAGGTTGAGTCCCCAAACACTGGCTGCTATTGTTAAACGCTACAGCAAGAATGGCAGAATTTTCTTTGATGACTACGTTGCCTGCTGTGTGAAACTTCGTGCCCTGACAGGTACTCAGCATTTAAAGATGGATTCAATTTATGTGGCCATTTTTCTTCAACAGCGTCTTTGTTTCTTTTAGCAAATTATAAGTGTTTTCTCTTCTTTATTCACTATAATATCTAAATAGTCTCAAGGATTTAAAATATGAATATAAGTAAAGAGACATTGGAATCTCTGAATTTTAGAAGATTTATATATTTACGGTTCTTAGAATGTTAAGACACTTAAGATATGAGCAGTCTTAGTACCAGGCACTGGGAATTAATGGGTTTTCAATTATAATCCTAAAACATCATTTTTGTGTGTAAAGATTTCTTTAGGCGAAGAGATCACTTGCAACAAGGGATTGTGAACTTCCTGTATGAGGATGTAAGTATTCTGAATACACTGTAACATCTGTGCTTCGTTGTTAGTTATTGAAAAGACATTAAGTGATGGGACCAGCAAGGTAGCTTAACATGTAGATGTTTGTCACCAATCTTATATCCTGAGTTCCAGTCCCGGGACGCATGTGATGGAAAGAGAAAACATTCTCATGAGAGCTGTCCTCTGAATTCCACATGTTTCATGACATGAGGTCATGAACATGTATGCAAGTGTGTACACACACATACACACACATGCACACAATTAATTGATAAATATATAGATGCAATAAAATGTTGAAAATCAGTAATTGATCCAGAGCACAAACCCTGAAAATAATATCTTAGCTGGCTACGTTGTTTCCCACATTTCTCGCTAATACAAATGTAAGGTTATTATTGTTGGTATACTGTAAAAATTGCATGACACATGTTTGGAATTTACTTTTCCAATAATTTAATGGTAATCAATAGCATTATTTTCATGAAGAGTTGTTAACTTGCTGTTATCTTTTCTTGAGAGAGAGAGGGAGAGAGAGAGAGAGAGAGAATATTTTCAGTGACAAAATATGAAGCTGCTCCTCTTTCAATTCAAACACTCCTCATGAACCCACTTCCAGTTGTTCCTAATTGAAGCTAGTGGTTTTCATGTGTGCTTCGGTGCTTTAGAAGTTTTGTTCTGGATTTGTTATATTTCTTAATGGAAGGTATATGGTAGACAATACTTTATCGATATATATGTGTTTGAATTATAAGTCTTAAACAGTTTCATTTTCTTATAGTAAATGTTCTCATGGAATACAGTTCATTTAAAACAAAACCACTGTTGTTGCCTTATGATAACTTCCCTCGTGTCTTAGTTTCTGCAGGGCACTATGACCATTTGACAGCGTAGCATTGAAAAGGTGAATACTGAAGAATCCTTCTGCTTCACTGAAACAGACTGGACTACCTAAAACTAGAAGTTTGATGAACTTTTTTGTATCCCTTCCTGTTAAAGCTCCGTCCCCTTCCTGTTAATTTACCTTAAAGCACAGTTCAATGCAATAACGTTTTTATTTGGGATATATTATTTTTTGGAAAAGTTACGGTGTTGCAGATATATGCACGCCATCTTGAAATGTTGCTAATGATATGTAGTTGATTGATATCAGCGCACCTGAGCCTTCATTTTTTAACAATAATAGTGTATAGAAATGTAGTTATGTGACAGATTGTCTACGAAGCCAAGTAACAAAAGTCTAGATAAAACTTAATCATGTTATCTAAAGGCTACAAGTTGTACTTCTGATTTTGTTCACGTCTGTGGCTGTTTCTGGAAGTCAGTCAGTTAGAGGGGACAGCTGCACATTTGCTGGCTTTGGCTTTGATTACCCCACAGAGAACATAACCTCATGTTCTTGGCCTATGAATAAGAAATCTGTAGCTCCAAACACTATCTGAATTTGAGTCTGTCAGCCTACGATAGTAGGTATTGTTTACCTTTTTTATTTTTCTACAAAATATTTTGTTGTCTTCCTATTTTCTTTTCTTTTTTTTTTTTTCCTTTTTAACATCTTTGTTTCTGCTTAGCTTTGTTTTGTGAGACAGGATCTTTCTAGATGGCCCAATAGGTCACAAACCCATCGTCCTCCTGTCTTGCCCACTTTGTGTATGGAGGTTCAAGGCGTGCAGACATGTGTCTGCCTTAAAATTTGAAAATGAAAATATCTTTCTCTTTTCTGAGCAGTGGCATAGATAACCTAAAATGTCCTCTTTCTCAAAATCAACCAGTTTTGGAGGATGACACATTTTAGTGAAGTGTCAGCACTTACTCTTGTTTCTTCTTTAAACCCATGCTGCCCCTAGGTGATGGCGACAGTTTATAAAATGAGAAAAAGTTCATGTGATCCGCTACTGTTCAGGAATTCTGTGTTGGATTAATGGCATGAATGTGTGCGTGCGTGCGTGTGTGTGTGTGTGTGTGTGTGTGTGTGTGTGAATATGTGGGTACAGGTGTACCAAGAAGTGTTTTGATTTTTTTTTTCCTTTGTGGACCCTGTTAGCAGCATTTCTGGTGAAATTTTCTATAGAGATTTCAAGTAGTCATCAAGCTCTTTGCACTAAGTCCTCTGGTATAAGGTGTCAGAGTTAATTTCGTTTTTAATGTGGAAGACACCTGTCTTTATTAATGAAGATTTGATAAATCACTAAATTGTCATATATTTTAACTGAATATATATCTAGCTGAAGAAAAATGCAAATAGATATAATTTTAGTTTAACTGGTGACCAAATTAAATATTTTTAAAGAAAACGCCATGTTTTTTAATGGGCAAACCTCTTTTATAATTACAGAAAAATGTAAAAATGCTTTTACTTGAAAAGATTCGGGTAAAGAAGCGATGCCTAATTGTTTTGACACTGGTTCCCTATAGTTTGCTATCAAATACATTTGGTCAGTTTTATAAAGACTGACTAATGGATACGCCACACAAACTGTCCTCTGATTGTGTTTCATGACCACATATTTGATAACCTGAAAGAATATTAGCCGAACTATTGAATGTACAGAATCTGAAGCCATTGTAGGGAAATGAAGCCACAGTGTGATGTTATAAATTATTGAAGAATGGACACTCGTGATGTATAAGTGCTTTTATTTATACAGTAAACATGTTTCCATGTCATTTTGAGAATTTTTTAATAAACATTCAAATAGCTTGCTGTAAAGTTTTGTATCATACAAAATTTGTTACATATGTACTGTTATGAGATGCGTCAGTTCAACAACAGTGCATTAATTCAGCTGTTATCTAAAAGATTGCCAAATGATGAGATGTCAGGTATTGCACTTCTAGTTTGAGTGGCAGTTTACACATTTCAAATTACATCCAGGGCAAATCAATGCTGTGGGAGTCTCGATTTGGTCCACTGAAAATGTCTTTTAAGGACTGTGCTCATTAACCTATTTTAGGCATGCACTCAGAAAAAGGAAAGTAACAAATACATATTCAAGTTATATATTTATTTTCAGAAAAGGCATTTACCCTGGAAGAAAGTAGAATTTATCAAGGTAGTTTAAACTCTGTGCAATTAAAAAAAATAACAAAATCAATTTGTGATTATTTCTTTAATTAAAATATACACATCAAGTTCACTTGTAATCTTATGATAGTACTAATTGAACAAACAAAATAAATACTACTTACGAGAAATGTGCTTTTTTAAAAAATGTCCTTTTATCTTTGACAAATTAAAGTGGATATATTTTGTCCTGCCTCATGAACAGCTTTCTGTAAGTTTGATAGGGGCATGTTTTTAATAATCTCTAAATTGAACCCATTGCTCAGAATTCCAAACTACTTTTGATTATCACATCCTCCGGTTAAAATTATAAAACTCAACCATGGCTCTTTTATTACTTTGGTACTTGCTTGAAAAGATCCCTTTTGTTTGTCTTAATGCAATCATTTATGTAGTGAGTTAAGCTTCCTCAAATAACTGCCTAAGGCTCAGGTGTCCTCTACACTATGTCTGGAGAGTACGGACTTATGCTGGGGTACAATGCAGATGTTTAGAACATCTGTGAGGTGGAGAATGCAGACAGCATTTTAAATAAATACCATTCTCATTTCTCATTTAGAACAATATCAAGACATCTCTCCATATATTAGATTAAAATTTCCTTGTAATTTAAAACAGTGAGAAGAATAGCTAGCAAGACACGGAGAACTCAGGGACCCCTTCTGACTCTAGATCAGTCTGTCCTTTGGATGCTAGGAAACCTGTGCCCTGAATCCTCCTTATCATGTCCCCTTCTTATTTTTAGACAAATTTTTCCTTCTTACAAAGGAAAGAACATATGTTCTTATCATTCCTTTAATCCAAGTAGCTTTATTACACATAGCGTAGTATATTAAAACCCAGGCTCGCTTCTGTCAGTCTGAACATAGAGTAAGTAGTAGACATACAGAGTGCTTCTACCTGCCTACCGCGCACCGCAATTAGAAAACGGACAGGGTTTTTGGCCATGTGCTGCTCTTGTTGTCAGGTGAGCCCCTTGATTAACATTAAGGAGTTACAGAGCTTCATTGAATAGCTATATGGAGAGATGTGTGAGCCAGGGATGGTGGATTTCCAATTCTGACATACTGGGGGTTGGAGTTTAACCTTTTCTCTAAGCATAAACATCTAAATATATAGACACATGCATATAGCCATTTTGATTTAATTGTCTGTATTGCTTATTTAGTTATCTTATTTTCTAATGATTATTGAAATTGCAAAAGGTAACCTGAACGGTGAGGATGTCACTGTTCTAGAAACCCACTAATTAAAGAGTCTTGTTAGTTTGTAAATGATAGGCCATTTATTATTATTTTTTTTAATGATAGGCCATTTAAAGTTGACCTTAGGATTTACTGGACTTTTTCTGCATATTTAATTTCTCACAGTTGTGTAAATGCAGGACCCTCAAATGTGTCGTAGGAGAAGAGATAATTACACAGTGGGATGTTTCCAGGTATTTTTTTGCCTTCTGTACTTTGACTCTGACTTCACAATCAGTTTCTCTGACAGAGGGCAATGTAATATTTCCTGCTATCTGTAATAAGTTTGGTTTTACTTTTAATACATGGGGACATATGCTCTTGACTTCTTACATCTTAAAAATGAAGCATGAAGAGTCTATGCCACTACACAGACAGTGCTACCCTTAGCGCATGCTGTGTCAGAGCCAACCAGTTTTTGTTTAGAAGTGTCTTTGAGGATAGTACGAGTTTTCTTAACTGACACAAAAGCAATGAGGGGAGAAATGAAGCCCGTATGAAATCGAAGCAAGAGGAAATCGTAGCTGCATACTTTTATTCTTGAGTGAAAAGATGAGCCAAGCTTTTGTTACAAATGAGCTATTTTGAATGCATGTTAAAGGCCATTTACTCTTCAGAAAATTTTAGTGAACAAGAAACATGTCAATCATTTGCTACCATTGTTCTGATGGGGCAATAAGTAAAATGTTTCTGAGTTCTTTCCATTCAGATTTAATGCTTCCGCCACTCAGCCCAGCTTGCTCTTGGTCTACTGGGCTTCGGTAAAACTGTAGCACTGTTACAACGATGTGGATTTTGAATTGATCAGCACCACCATGCCTATATCTAGCTGTACCTAATAAAATGTTGGAATTTGTTGGCTTCGCTATTAAAAGTACACTAGCTAGCTAATAAGATTTACTTTCTTTTCCCCCAAAATAAATTCTTTTACAAATTCTTGAATTTTTCATGTATAAATAGATCATAAATTATGTTTCATTCTTGAATTAGGTATATATATATATATATATATACTATATTTTCAATACAACTTGTATACTTCTTTCAGCTACCAAAATGTTGCAACCATTTTTTACAGGAAATTTACATTTTTCTTATGTACAATTATTTGTAGAAGGTTATTGCAAAACTAACTGTGCAAATAGATTACACTGTCAACACCACATACCAATCTTTGAGGAAAATATTGGCTAAAAAATAAATATTTCTGCACAGAATATTTCAAAAGCATTATGATTCCATGCTACATTATGTGCATAAAGACTATGAAATAGTATGTGTTTTGGTCGATGGTTTCATGTCGTTGAAAGCATTCCCAAGTTCTATGTAACAGGATGTGAGTGAGCTTTCTTAGATCAGATCACGTTTTCAAGTGATCACACATATTTTCTGAAGTACGTTATTCACTGACTGGCAAGCCTTCTGGGATAATATATTTTCTCATCAGCATTATAAGCTGAACATTTCAGCTATAAAGAGGTCTTGGGCCTTTCATTCAAATCCATAGGCGCCTAGGCATAAAGTAGGGATTTCTTGATATTTTTTATTGTGTTTTTGTACCACTTGGGAGAAGGGTGCCATGCCATTTCGTTGCTGTCATAACTCTACGAGGAGAATGTGGGGAGAGCTCGTCACAACTCTATCCATCCTTCAAGGTTCCTTCTAGTTAGGGATAAGGAATGTGGTGTAGACTTTGCTTATGCACCCGCAAACAATGCAAATCAAAATGAAAACTAATACAGTTGGAGTGCTCACAGTTGTGGTTATTCACATGTGGGAGCTTTAAAACTGCTTCATAATATACCAGAAGCAGCCCAGAGAATGTTGAGTTAAGCATAGAACGCTTTGAAATCGCAGGCGTCCCCAATCATTTCACAACTTATAAAACATGTTAACTAATGGGAGTCCCAGATGACATGAGTACAGTTTGGGAATTAATCTAAGTCTTGATATTACTTTTAAAAGAATAGCCAAGTTCACATTTCCACGTCGCACAATAAAAACATTTAATTGGGAGCACTATATTGCGGTTGTTTTTACTGTGTTTGTTTACAGGTTTGATCCTGACTGGAAAAGCGATAGACTGGGTCAACTGGGTGTATAGTTTTGAATACATTTTCCATTTCTGTGATTTTTTTTTATTCTCATTTATAGTTATAACATGGCAGTTTAAAATAACTTCCAGTTAGTCATCTCTCAACTTGCACGTACTAGTCAACGAAATAATCTGTGGTAGTTTTTTTTCATGCTGTTAAATGTCAGTCTGCGTCTTCTATGAATTTTGTTTTTTTATACTGGGCTTTAACACAAAGCGTATTTTACCACAAGAGAATATAATGACATTCTAGGCATGAGCGGACCTTGCTTAGTCATGATACCTAATATTTTATAAAGCACTGAAAAATATATGCCTTTAGTTTTTAAAAGACTAACACCAGCTTAAGAAGAAACAGAAGCACGCAGCTTTAAATGGGGCATCAGGGAGAGAAGGGGCAACCTATGTAAAACCGAGAAAACATCTGCACATCTGCATTGTGGATGTGTCTATAGGTATTGGGAGCTAAGGCAGAAGAGGCGGCCCCTCCAATCCTGTTTCCTTTTAGCAACCTCATCGTTGGCAGGGGCATGAAAACCATTTTGGGGGTTTGTTACATACTGAGTGTCAGTGTGGAGAGTTGGGTGGAGGCAAGAAAGAAAATCACGTGGCAATCATTGCCGTGCCACTACCTGAACACCACTGTGTGGTGCCGTGCAAGCCACAGGATGAATTTGCATCTTTACACAGTGCCTGGTTTCCTCACACCTCCATATGTACATTTCAGAGAGAAGTTCAAAAGTCACTTGTATTTACATGGTTTTGGATACCGAGGGTCACTTTGGGCTTTTCCTCAACCATAAATGGGATAGGTAGGATTTGATTTCAGCTTTACCATGCCGAGCCTTTTGGCCATTTCCAGCATTCCACACGAGAACTCAGAATGCCCCTGTGCGACGAGGGAAAGAAGCTGGGTGCTTAACGTCCATTACCCTGGGAAGGTCTAGTTTTTGTAAAAGCAGCATTGTGTTTACTTTCAAATTGGACTGTATTTTGTAAAGAGTTTGAAATACCCATGTGGGAACACTCATATCCAAGCAGACACTGCACAGTGAAGAATCCGACATTAATTCGGAGCAATTATTATTTTTTTGACCGTAGGAATCATATTATCACTGTCGTTATTATCATTATTTTTCCTTTAAAGCTGCAGCGCTAATAGCACAAAGTTAAGGGAAGATGGTAGCTACAGTTATATTTTTCAGAATCAAAAGCTTTCGTCATGAGAACAGCGATTCAGTTACTTAGCACTTGTTCAAAAGAAAACTTTTCTTCTTAATTGTTTTTAATGTGTTTCTTGTGGCGGTGCGGGGCAGGGGGGGGGTCATTTTAGGAAGAAGAGCTGCTAGGCTCGAGTTGGCCTGATGACAGGGGACACTTTGCGGACCTCCGTGTTTCAGTTCGCACACAGATCGTGCTAAGGAGAGCTCATTGAACCAGTGCTGAGTCCCAGCCTTCACTTTTTTTTTTTTTTTTTTTTAAATGAGATCTGGGATGAGACCCAGAACTTTTCATTTCCAAGTTCTGAGGTGATGTGAGCGCTGCCATCTTAGGACAGCTTGTGGACACCCCACAGCCAAGCTGTCTTCCTAGGGCCTCTTGGAATGCAGAGTATTGACATGTTTATGTTACTACAAAACTGGAATTAAAAATGAAATAGCTACTCAATTTTTTTGATCTAAAGGTTTTAAACATTGAATGACAAGCCCATTAACAACACATCGAGAACTTGTTTTCTGGTTTCGTTTTTATCCATGAATCAACAATATAGAGTCCTTTGTGTTAAATTATAGCCAGTTGCAGTTCATTTCTAGCTAATTGATCTACTGAATTGCTTTTTTCCCTGGCTATAAAGTATGTTATATATTTTAGTTACTCTTTTATATATACTGAGGATGTGATACATGTCATCCTTACCTATAATGTGTAAGTTGTGATTTGAAAGTGACATTTGGATATAAATGTTTTTCTCCTGGGTATTTTGGAGCCATTGTACAAGTTCAAGGCCACACAGCCTTGAGCTCTAACACATTAAACCTGATTCCTGACTGGAAGAGTAGAAAACTTAATTCTGATAGCCAGTATATTATAATGGACTTGAAATTTACGTTCTCTCAAATTGGCCCCCTGCTTTCTCCCTGTTTTGTTGAATTAGTGACTATTATATTAAAAGGATCACTTCTGTCTTTTTTATTCCTGGTTTTCTCATCAACTAATTAAAGTAGTGGACTCCCCTCTGGGATAAAATGATAAGTCTTAGAGGCAATTCTCTGTCCAGCAATTAATAGCAGCAGGAGAACATCTCAGCCAAATAAACTTTAAGACAGCATTTTTTTTAAGGGCATGGGACCGATAATAATTTTAGGTTAAAGGCAAAGGTGTTATGTCGGTGCTTCTAATTCTTTCCAAGGAAAGCTGGGCTGCTTTTAGGCTGGTGTAGCATTTAGGCCCGGCCTTAGGCAGGACCCCAAATTGGAGGTGGCAGATTGCATTTATTGTGGGTGCTAAGTAGGAAAATGCTATTTTAAAGTTATTTTTCGGCTGGGACAAGGGAATGCAAATTGTGTGTCAGGATGATTGCTTTTGTTATCCATAAGTCAGTTCAAGTGTTCATCTGACATGTACGACTACGTGTATGTTTATGTTGCTTGGGAACCTTTAAAATTAATATTCTGTGGAATAAAAGAAACGCTACCCAATCCTCCGAGATTTACGATTTAAACAGCAAACAATTATTCTATTTGGAGGAATTAAGAAGGGAAGAGGTTTGGATTGTGCTAGAATCTAAGCCAGCTGGATTCTTGTATACTACCCCTTGTCTTCCTTTTCCTGCATGCCCAGTTTTGATAGAGAAGAACAAATGGAGGCTTCAAATAGGCCCAATCGCATGCATGCCATGCCAAATGTTGCAGCCGAAGCATTCGCTAATCAGATCAAACAATCAGATCTCAGTTCCTCACCTGCCAAATCCTCCCTCCTTACAAATGAGCAATCTCTGGTGAATCTATTTGGAATGCCCATGGAGCTTAGGCAGAATAGCCCTTAGAAAATGTGTTGCAGCTGCAGAAATGTGTCCCAATATGGAAATAAGATCTCTAAATCCACATCTAGATTGTTCGCTACTTAAAGGACTCTCTCTCCTGTGTGGGGCATCTGGTTTGAATGTTTGCTGAGTGAGTCAATGAAAAGGGCCTGGAATCTACATTTCTATCTGTCCCATATCATAAGCTTTGGGAAGCCCATTCTAATTATTATACTTTCGTTGACGTCACTGGTCTTTTGCTATAAGTACACAATCACTTATGATTACTTTTCTTAAGTGAGAATAGAGCATGCCCTATATACAGGTTTACTCCCACGCAGATCAGATTGGCAAACTCGGTGACGGCTTAAAATTATATAGAACACAGCTTAAGGTCACTCTCATCACAATTTAAATAGAGGAATAATGTTATATGCATTTAATAAGTTGCTTGCATTTGAAGTGGATTAACGATTACTGTCAAAGGTGAAAGAAAATTCAACCATTTAATAACGTGCAGACAAACTACTATTTAAAACTCTGTAAGAATTTTTAGAAAAACCAAGAGGCTCCCAACAAATTTCTAGGTGTTTGTTCAGGAGAAAAGAATGCTAAGGGCTAGTATATAATAATTTTAAGATTATAATTGAGTTGAAAATAAAATTTAACTAGAGTTTGACCCATAATTAATTGTAAATTGCATTTTTTTCCTGTGTTGATTTTACAATCCAAATGCCATCTCCTTTTCCAAAACAGTATCTAGCACTCAAAGGTGTTAGAATATATTCTTCTACTATATATATATATATATATATATATATATATATATATATATATATCCTGTGATGGAATCAATATAGAATCAGTCTATCCTATACATAATGGATTTTTCACTTAATTTTCAACTTACTTAAGAAATTTCTAAGCCGGGGCGGTGGTAGTGCATGCCTTTAATCCCAGCACTCGGGAGGCAGAGGTAGGCAGATCTCTGTGAGTTCAAGGCCAGCCTGATCTACAAGAGCTAGTTCCAGGACAGGCTCCAAAGCCACAGAGAAACTTTGTCTCAAAAAAACTAACAAATAAAAAAATAAAAGGTTCTAGGTGGGCCAATGAACAATGTTTGCCACAGCTGGGATAATAAAGCAAGGAAACAAACCCATTCTTAATGAAAGACAATTTTGCTGACAAATATTCTGAAATTGAACATTTAAAAAATATGGGTGTTGGGCGATGGTGGCACACGCCTTTAATCCCAGCACTCGGGAGGCAGAGGCAGGCGAATCTCTGTGAGTTCGAGACCAGCCTGGTCTACAGAGCTAGTTCCAGGACAGGCTCCAAAGCCACAGAGAAACCCTGTCTT
>NC_022011.1:73924064-73949174 GCF_000317375.1 Microtus ochrogaster
GCAATCATGAGAGAAAGGTTGGCTGGGTCAGGAGCCACAGAGAAACCCTGTCTCGGAAAAAAAAAAAAAAAAAAAAAAAAATGGGTGTCTACTATTTAATCAAATGAAAGATTGGTCTCATTTAAATCTGAACAAATTGTGGATGTCTTTTTGTATAAGGGGCATGTTAGGAGCCACCCCAGCACACAAAATAATCTTCAGTTTAAGACTTCAGAAAAATGTACTATTGTAAATATTTTAGGAAGCTCGTGAATGAAGCTCCTGAAGAATTTGCTAGAGACTATTTTATTCTCTCACTGATATTGTCCTGTATTCATAATGGTTTAGCTGAAGACAACCTGGGGAAGCAGTGCGCCTCCTCAGTCTGTCCAAACGTAGGGCAGAAAGACAAAGGTCTCTCCTCCCACTTGCCGGTCTAAAAGCAGGATATAGAGACTCCTTATGGATAGATTGCTCACTGGCCCAGAGACTGCAGCTGCCAGAAGTTTCCTGGGACAGCTTTGCTGTTACTTCTCCAAAATGAGGAGCTCTTGCTGAAGGTCTTCTAAACCTGGGCCATGAAACTAGGGCCTGAGTTCCTGAGGAAACCTCACAGGTGTTTTCTTCCACAGTGGTCTGGAGTTTATATTAATAAACTACAAATCTATTAAGAAGGAACCATATCCTTTGGTGCTTTTGGATTTAGCTTCCTTTCTAATCCGTGTAAGTCCAACCTCTTTTTTATTGTTCTAGGAAATGAAGGTAAGTAACTATAAACATGTCAATAGAGAAGGAAATCCGTTCTCCAAAGTGACTAACTTCCCTCTATCCCCCCTTGAAATCCCGTGAGTGGAGGATCATCTGAGTTGCAATCCTGACCATTTTCATTCCTCAGTTTCTTATTTGCTGGAAGGCTTTTTCATAATCAAGCACTGATTCAGTAGTAGCGGCAAATAGGAGTCTCCATGCAAGAGAAACTGGAGTTTCCTAGCATGCACATGATTTCAAAAATAAAATCAAAAAATAAGGTGCCTTGAGATGCTGGCAGTTTGAACATTTGGAACCAAAAGCTCTTAATGTATATTTACATCCTAACTGCTCAACTTTACCCTACAAGCTTCAATTTAGGAAAAATATACAGTACTTTTGCATATAATGGTACCTTGTGAGCCCCTGAGTCAAGTAGAGAGGATTTAAATACAAAAAGGAAAACAGCCATTAAAAGCACTTACATTGGATGTGGAGGAAATAGTACAAAAGGATTACTTTCCTGGAAGACCAGGGTCAGAGACATGCCTATGGAGACCCAGGATCCCTACAGTGCTTAGGGAAGAGTCTGGCAGAGATGGGTGCCGGATGGGATGAAGGTAGGTTTTTCTTGGCCGCGGGTGAAGCTCTACAGACACATCACCCTCTCGTGTTGAAGGTGAAGTCAACTTTTCTTCTGAGGCTGTGTTCAGATGCCTTCCACTTGAGGGGGATTCTTTGGATTTGAGTTTAGATTTTTCAAGGTCTAGAAATTCAGGACACTGATAGAAAGAAAAGAAAATACGCATTCATAATGTACTCCAAAAGCTAACTAAAATTATGTGTTTGTGTAATCCAGATGTGTTTGTTTTCCCCATTCGCTGTATGTGGTTAAATGTACTGGCCAACACCTCTCTCCAAAAAACAGAGCCCTAAAATTAAGGGTCTCTTATCTCAAGTGAAGAATTTTAATTTCACCCTGAAATAAGATTTAAAGGTTCAGTTTTTTTAAAAAACAAACAAACAAACAACAACAACAAAAATAACTATTCACTTTGAGTTGTGTATAAATGGGTTTTAATTCAAAATTTAGGACTGGATTAATAAATGTCTCTTGCTGACTAGTGTTATCTAAGGAGGAAAGCAACAAAGAAAATAAAACATCATTCCTGTCAGAAACCACTGCCTTAACCAACTGCAAAGAATAAAACACGTTGTGTGTATTTCTCATCCATTCAATACCTATAAGAGCTGAACTAACTTCTACATTTTGTAAAAAGTATCATTTTCCTTTTGACACAGTGGCTTCTGTTATCATATTTCATTTCCTAGAAAATTTTACATTCAGTTTCCACGCAGAAATGTACATAAGAGTGTCTATACATTCTTATCGAAATAATCTTTCTTAGGTTCCATTGCCCATGATGCTGAAGTAACTGAGAGGGGCACTCTTAGACGATTAGAGTCACATGTTTTGTCCTGGATAATATCACATGGATATTATCATTCAAGTGGTAAAAACTTAGAGATACCTGGTGGCAAGTGGGGCACAAATGTCTTTGCCACATCTGTCTGGCTGCATTTGAACCTCAGATCGAGCCCAGTTACCTGCCCACTCTTTTCTTCTCCAAGGCCTCCCTACCCTGCCTTGTGGCATTGTAGGAAATGCCAGGTTTTTCTCTGATGTACTTTTTGAATTTTAATTCACCAAGCATGATTCCTCACCATTAAAATCTATACAGTGCTCCAGTCCATTTAGGTTGATTCTTGAGTAATAGCATCTCCTCTTAGATAACTGTCAATGTCTAGGGGAAGGTGCTGTCCTAACGCATGAAAGCACAGTAAGAAGAGTTGGGTGTTGTGCACCTGTAATGCCAGCACTGGGGAGGTAGGGACAAGAGGTTCCCTGGGGATCACCAGACAGCAAGTCTAGCTAAATTAGTGTTGTTGGTGCATTGAGAGAGCTGCCTTTAGAATAACACACAATGTTGTATATGCCTGTCTCAAAAAATAAGATGAACTATCTAGAGAGAAACCTGATGCTTATCTTCTGGTGTTTACCACCCACTCCCAGCAACACACAGACACACACATATCTACACACACACATGTAATTGGTACTGTTTAAATTTTTCTTTAAATCCATTGTTTGCAAATTTTAAGGACACAATGCAAAAACACAGGTCCAGTTTCCAGAAACTCTGAGCAGAAGCAGATAGAAATGGAAATTCCTATTTCCCAGTGTGAGTCTTACTTGGGTGACCCGGGAGATACACTCAAGGAGACACCCTTGGCTTTACCGTGTCTACACTCACTTGTGAGGAGGGGCTGAAACTCCGGTCAGTCTTAATGGATGCTCTGGGCTGACTGGTTCTCAGCAGCCGCAGGACAGGTCTCTGGTACTCCGCTCCTGCGGTTACCATGCTGTAGGCTGGAGGGACCACTGTGCTTTGCTTCTGCAGGAGCTGTAAGATGGTCTGGATGTCTGTTGTCATTTGGGATTCAAGTCTACAAGACATGCAGAAAGGGGAAAGGTAGTCTTAAATAATCATGACCTGTAGGAAAGGTCAATGCTGAGAAAGCATTGGCACTACCAACAAACAGAACTATGGGTGGCCCTGAACAGGAAAGACAGGAGCGGGAAGAGAGACTCTCTCCTACCAAACCCTTTCTGTAGAATGAATTACTCTGACTCAGACCATCAATTTCTTATGCCCATACTAACAGGAAAATAGGGGTTATGTACAATAAGCTTTATTTCTACATAACTTTATTGATTTTAAAATATAAATCACATTTAGAATATTGTGACCAATAATTATCTGATTTTGATTAGGTTTTTTACTCTACTATTTATGAACTGTTTTCGCCCTCTTCACAGAAGAACTTGGTAACCCGTTTCTTTTCTTTTATGTTCATTTTTTATTTTTAGTCTATTGGTGTTTTGCCTTCATGTATGTCTGTATGAAGGTGTCAGATCCCCTAGAATTGGAGCTACGAACAGCTCTGAGCTGCCATGCAGGTGCTGGGGATTGAACCTGAGTACTTGGAAAGAGCAACCAGTGCTCTTAACCACTGAGCCCTAGTAACATATTTCTTTACAATTACAGCACCTCAGGAAAACTTCTTATAAAATTTGTGTTTTCACTATGTGCTGGCTAATCTTATGTCAACTTGACACACAAACTAGAGTCTTCTGAAAGGATGGAACCTCAGCTGAGAAAATGCCTCTGTAAGATTGGCTGTAGGACATTTTCTTAATTAGTGATCGTTAGGGGTGGGTCAAGCAAATTGTGGGTGGTGCCATTCCTGGCAAAAAAAGCAGGCTGAGCAAGCCAGTAAGCAACACTCCTCCATGGCCTCTGCATCAGCTCTTGCCTCCAGGTTTCAGCCCTGTTTGAGTTCCTGTTCTGACTTTCGTTGATGATGAACAGTGATGTGGAAGCATAAGCTGAATAAACCCTTCCCTCCCCATCTTGCTTTGGTCATGGTGTTTTCTCCCAGGGACAGACAGTAACCCTGACTAAGACACACTATTTGACCTTGCCTCTCTCCCCTTCAAGGCAAGTTCTATATATGAGTCATCATACTTTCTTTTTTTTTTTTAATTATTTTATTTTAATGATTAGCGCTCTTGAACATTAAATACCTTTCATATCTCTGGTTCAGAGCTTTAATATTTCAGAGACAGAGGAAACTTAAGTTTAGTCGCTCCTATTACTTATCTGGCTTGCACAATGTACAAACAACCATTGCTTTCTCCAAAGTCCACCAGCAGTCAACCTTTCATTTTAAAATAAATTTCAAGACCAGACCACAAAATATAATTGGTTTGTGCCAGGTCCAAAGGAAACTCCAGTTCCCCAAACTCTAAAAGGCAGTCTAAATATCCGGAAATGAGCTCGACCTGGATTACAGAGGATCTCTGGCAGTCAGATAAAAAGCTAGCGTTCCTCAGCAACTTGTGGAAACCCAGTCCCCATCTGCCAGAAGGAGTCATTTCCCTTACCTCTGGCAGAGGAGCATAATAGCTTCCCATTGATGTATAACCTCCAGCACATATCGCTATATCAAGGTAGCCTCAGGCTCCCTCAGTCCCTACTCACAGTATTGAACCTCAAGTCCCTGCTGACTTTCCAGCCCTTCTCACCTCCTCCTGTACCGGAAACCCCTCCAGCTGATGGACTTCCCTGCCCTCCCTTCTCATCCCTCTCATAACCCAATGTTTCTCACTCCTCTACCCCCTGCTATTTTCAGCATGTTTTCTCTATCCCCTGTTTTCCCATTTCTTGCAGTTAGCCCTGGTCATGTCTGTTCTTCTGCTCTGGACTTTTCCAGATGCCTCTGGCTGGTTTCTATCTCAAAAATAAAACAAAACGAAGCAAAACTAGAACCTTCCCCCTTAACCACACCTCGGACTGCTCGCGCCAGCTGTTCCTGTCACATACATCTGTTCTCGCATACAGTTTATTCCCCGGTGTGGATGGCTTAAGATACGGGATTTCCTTGGTGTAAGAACAAAATTTGCATCATATGCCTTATTTGTGCCTATGATTTACCATTGAATTAAAAAAGAGAGAGATGTACATCTTAGGACTATTTGCCCTATTAAATAAATGTATCTATGGAAATTAGTTTTGTCTCAAAAAATGAAAATCTGGGAAACCTTAGAAAAGCGACATGTTATTTTTAATTTTAATTCTAAGACAGTATCTTCCTGTATAGGGAGGTCAGGCTAGCCTAGCACTTTCTTCTCAAGTCTCTGGGGTTGGTGGAATTACAGGCGTGCCAGACAATAGGTTCTTTTTACCTCTGAATAGTAACATTAAAATCTTCTTTCGAATTAAAATATATCCTTATAGATTTTCTTTCATTAGTAAATATGGCCAGAGAGAGCCTTAGTATTTTTCATACCAATAGCTTATAAAATATGTCTGATTGTGGCACATAAATGCCACAGCTGCATGCTGAAAATGAAAAAATACAGTTCACCTAGCATATGACTAAATGCCTGATGTAATTGTGGTACAAATTCAATAGAACCGAACGATTATTTTGTTGTTATGAATCGATTCCTCATCTCATACTTTAGGTTCAGTGCAAATTATGTCTGCATCAATAACTCTTCCCCGTTTAACTCATTCAGAATTATTCTGTCCTGGGGCGAGACAGACCAGAGGTCTTGTATTCTTGCTGAGGTCATTTCAGGTTTAATCTCCTTGATGGAGATCCCACGGAAAACTCCCCAACTCTATTTATTCTAGGAACCCAAGGTTAGGATGTCCTAGGTAATTTAGCTTCTGTTAAACTGCCTGTTTGTGAGGGGCCCCTCCAGTTAACCGCTTGTCTTAGTTTTTGTTAAACTGCCTGTTTCTGCAACTGTCCCTCCTGCAGTCAGTGAGATGCTAGGGCATGGTTTCTGCCTTTAAAAAGCCCTGTGTTCTGGACAGTAGGGGCCACACCTAGGTCTCCCAAACACTTGGGTGTGTTTCCAGCCGGCTTGAATGAAGAGTTTCAATTGGCTGTATACACTGTGTCTGAGTGTGTCATCTTTGTTGAGCTCCCCTAACAACTTCTCTTTCCCCCGAGCCCCGAATAAAATTCTAAATTCAAGCTTCTTCATGAATATTTCTACAAATTTAGCCTATTAATGATGACATCGAAGTAGTGAATGGATTGCATGATGCTCTTTACTCTGGTTGACAGGATACACCGTTGGAGGTGAAATGACTTATCTGTGGCTATTGGAGTAAAAGCTTCACTGACAAGTCACATTGAAGATGATATTTCTGAGTCTGTTAAAGCCTTTGTTAAACAGCGATAGTCTTTGAGGGAAAAAAAAAGTCTCTTTAAAATAGGTTCTATTTAATTAACGTCGATGCAGACACATAGGCCGCTAGCTATATGCCTGATCGTTGCCGGCTGCGGCTGAGTGGGACTTCTCACATGGAAGGGGAAGTAGCTGGTTTACAGTGAGACTGGACATAATTTGTGCTAATACTACATCCGACTAGACTTTCTCTATCAACTTGACTTGGCTGTTGCAAGGAAATTTTGCCTAAGGAAGATGAGCATAGGTCAGGAGCTGGGTTTTATTAGCATAGGAATAGCTATGACTCAGCAAGTCTTGACTTCTTCCTGATCAACCTTCACCAAGTCTCACTAAGTCTCGCTTCTCCTTTGAATTCCAAAGCAATATGTGATGAATTTTGTGCAATCCTACTTCTTTATTTTTATGGTTTGGATCTAAATCGCTATCTCCAGAAGCCTTATATGTTGAAGGATTAGTCTCAGGCCGGTTAATCATGGAGAAGTGATTGGACCACAAGGGTTCCGTCCTAATCACTACATGAACCCATAGGTGGATTTGTAATTTGATGGCACTCCCGGGAAGCAATGGAAACTGTCTGAGTTGGAGCCAAGTTGGAGGAAGTGCATCAACAAGAGTGTGCCCATGGGACATATATCTTGGTGTAGGCACCTTTCTGTTATCTCTGTGTTTCCTGGGTACCATGACATAAGCTGTGCTCACCATGTTTTCCTTACATCATGTTCTCTCTCACCACTTTGCCCAGTAAGTCACAGAAGACAGGGTCTGAAACCGAGGCAATGCAAAACGTGCTTCCTTTGGAATTGCTCCTCTAGGCTGGAAAAATGAGCACAGTTCCCTTCCTTGAAGGCCCAGACTCCAAAGTCCCATAAGCATTGTACTTTGGTGTGTCCTTTCTGAGACTTGATGTATGTGACTGTCCCTCAGTCTCCTTTCTTCCATTATTTTTAGTGCTTTACAAAATTATTCTTTTATTTTTTGTGATTATAATATAATTATGTCATTTTGTTTGCCCTGCCTCCCTCCAAACCTTCCCATATACTTCTTTTAAATTCATGGCCTCTTTTTTTTTCATTAATTGTTTTTATATACATATATGCATATTATATTATGTATACATTTATATTCCTAAACACCTAAGTACGATCTTGTGTATATGTTTTCAAAACTTTCAAAAATGAATTAGGTGTTTGATATTTGGGTTGGGCATTTCAGCAAAGGAGAGTATGGTAATGGGTGTCTGCACAATGTACAGTATTTATTTTCATGTTATGCCTAGGGTCTATTTGCTGAATTATAAAGGAGTCTTTTGAGAATAAAAAGTACTTTGAAAGAATGAAGGGAATTAAACATAAGTCCCATTTTTCTCTGTTTTTAAAACACAAAACAACCCAGCTTTAGATATTTTTTTTTTTTTGTTAGCATAACATAAAGCTGTAGAAAAGGAGACCTGCTATCAATCAGGCTTGACATTAGGTGGAAAGGAGAGATGAGACACCATGAGGAGTGATAATTGAATGTGAGCTCATTATAGACAGAATCCATGTGAGGACCAGAGTCTGGATTCCCGGAACCCACAGGAAAAGCTGGGCAGATGTGGCTGCCATCTGCAATCCCAGCACTCAGCAGACAGAGAAGGGAGATTCTCCGGCAAACCTGGATAGCTATGGTAGCTAACTGACAGCTTCTGAGTTCAGCCGAGGAACTGGGGGTGAAGAAGTAAGTTAGAAAAAAATCAAGATTGACACCTAGTGTCAACTTTGGACCTCCACAATGGCACACATGTGTACACAAGCATAACCCTCACACGCGCATCCTCATACATTACATACATACATATTATATAGTATGAATGCACATATGTGCATACTATATAAACAAAAGAAAAGAAAGTGAAGGACATGGATAATCGATTGTAACAGTAAACAAAGCAGTACTTAATGTGGTCGTGGAAGGCAAACACATTGCTTTGTGCGTTCTGCAGTGGAAAGGCCAGTGACTGCAAGTTTTACATATTTTAGGTCATCTTATTTGTGCTCCTTAGTCAAGCAGCACTGAACATCCCTGGCAGCCTGTTAAAATGTGGACTCTGCAACTCCCAGCCCTTCTGTCTTACAGTTGCAGTTCTGCAACTTACCCAGCAACCTGAGTGCGTATTTAAGCTTGAGAAATTCTGCTGTGGGATCAAACATTTGCAATTCCCCCAACTTTGTATATATCTAGGCACACTATATAAATATTTAAGAACATCTACATAAACCTTTAAGCCTACATATAATTATTATTATATTAATTGGCTGTTAATGCAAAAAAATGTGATATAGCAAGGAAGATGGGTAGCTATGAAAGAAATGGAAAGAACTTACCATCATGGTAGCTCTGGGTTGTATCATCAGGTTTCGGGTAGCATGCCTTTCATAAGGCTTATAGGAAATGCATTAATTGCCCACTTTTGCTTCTCTTTAATAAATCATGCTGTGGCCTTTGAGATACTTGCCTTCTAGTATAGTTGAAGGTCAACACCGAATAAAACACATTTCCAAACACACTCAGGGCAGCTATCAGAATCTTCATTTTTCCTAGAGTTTTCTTTTGAGGCAAGGCCTACTACGTAGTCCTGGCTGGCCTGGAACTCGCTATATGGATCAACCAGTCTCAGAACTCAGAGACTTGCTTGTCTCCTCTAGATGTTTTTGACCAATTTAACTTTAAAGAACTGAAACAGTCTTGAATAAAGCGTTGCCTCTTTCCCCAAACTAAAATTATTCCTCATATTTGTCAAGATCAAGGGAAGGGGTTGGGGGACCCAAGTCTTGCTTTAGCTTGAGATGCTTTAAAAACATTAATATTTTTGAAGTTGATTTAATAACCATTTTTTTAAAATGTCACAGCTCAGGGTGAATTCAGGAACAACAACTAAATAATATACAAGAATTAAAAGAACGAGGTTGCCTGTTAAGAAGTCTAATGTAAATTACTTTGAGAGCAGGAGGCGTTTTAACGATAACAGTGCAGATGGTACACGAACGGAATGGTAAGCTAAGGGAGGGTGCTGGGTGGCAAAAGTACCCTAAATTCCATGCTCCTTGGTCTTCTTTATTTATGTGATGTACATACGTAAATTCCTCTTTGGCTTCAAATGCTCATTTACCTGTTAAGTTGTTCTTGAAGTAGATCTAACCTTTGCTCCACTTCCCCATAGGTGAGGTCACTTTCGGTCTCAGAGATCCCCCAAGCAGCTCTCTGAAGTCCTGGAGGACTGCTTTCTTCAGGCTGAGCCCTGGCAGGCTCTCTTTCCCAGCTGTGTGCATCAGTGATATCTGTGGGAGAGAGCAAGACAGATGTCAGTTTCTTTGGAAGTCCCTTGGAGATACATTACAAAGACCCCTGCAAGGCAGACTAGGCGCATCTCCAGGCATAATCCAAGACAGAGAGAAACACAGGAGCTCAAAGACATGGCAATCACCATCTCCAGTCTGTAGCAGAATCTTAACCTTAAGCTGTCTAGCTTACCTCCCCCATCTCTACTCATAGGGTTCACATTCTACAACAGGTCATAAGATTTTTTTCCCCACAGGTTATGATTTTTTCCCCATCTTTTTGATAGTGCTGAGAAGACATGATGGACAAATTCAAATAGATCAAACAACTACTATTTAATTGGGAGAAGATAGCAAGTTTGTTTGCAATGCTTTACTCAGAACATAAGAGTGTTAGCACCCCTACACGTAAGGTAATTTCCATACATTATGGTTCTGCTTGAGCCCCAGTAGAAGGTCAGGAGGGCACTGTGGGTCTTCTGGGTGTTTGGGGAAGTCTTAAAAGTCCTCTGCTGCTCTTCCATGCTTTCAACTTCCTTAAAGGTTCTTTTGTGCTCCCTTTAATATAGTCACATTGCTTTCTAGAATTTTCTTTTTGTGAACCTTTATTATAAATACTTTGTGTTAATATACTTTAAAACAAACTTCTTATGTGTTCAGTTCTACTTTTCTGGTGTGCCAAGTGTTAAATTCCAGATTCTGCTAAGCATGAGGAACTGAAGACAAAGACTGTGACCCTGAAGAGTTCAACTCAGAATGTCCGTGGTCATTTTTCATATAATGATTCATTATATAAGTTATATTTTTCATATAATAATTCATTAACCTCTCCTAAAATCTCCAAATATATACTACTTTATTCCTCATTTTTGTCAAGAAATTTGATGCTTTGAACCCACTTTCTTCTACAAAATGGGTGAAGGGTAAGGAAATAAAACCGGTGAAGAAATGCAACTGGACTTGGGAGATTATCTCAGGGATAAAGAAAAGCAAATTTTTTCCTTCATGGGAGAGCTGGTGGGAGGGAAGATGTCCCTCAAGTGGGTCTTCTCTTTGCTTCCGAACTAGCTTTAGGTCATAGAATGTGGTTCGAAAGACATTTTAAAAGAAAGTCTTGACAAATAGCTATGGTTAAACGGCAAGGAGAGTTATTACATAAGATATGGAATTTACATCCTTAGCTATTTTTTTAAAAAAAGGACTGAAAGTAACTAAATTGGGCAGGATTAGCGATGAGTCTAGAAATAGGGAACAGATCTGTGAGACTTCCTTTCCTATGGTTTCTCTGAAAGCACTCTGGCGGGGGGGTGCCTTGTACTCCCCCTTTCTGAGCAGATGACAAAAAAAATATTCTATTTCCATGGGTTTTCTCTCCCTATCTTTTATCACTGGGTGTACAAAAAAAGTCTCTAATGATGTGCTTTTTATTTCTATCTCAGTAGGGGAGGCTATAAGGCAGGAATTAGCATAACCAAAGACAGCATGAGAGAAACAAGGCCAGGTTCCTTGTTTTGTTGAAATGGCTAACAAACCTCAGAGACTTCTCTGTGACATCCAGAGGAGGCTCCTGATTAATGACATCTGTAAAGCCCGCAGGATCTTGGTGTTCCATGCTTTTCTACAGTGTCTACAGTGTCCGTGTATCGCTTATTTTCCCGTCTTACCGGACAGGGAGAAACGTGAATACAGAAGTGACAGGGCGATTTTCCTGGAGAAGTATGCTTGGTTGTTCACAGACATTTGCACCAGTTTAAAATGCAGACCCACAACCGAGTGCCTTGGTTAAACTACGTTTCCTACTCTGTGTCGGTGATGCTCAATCAGCATGGAGAACATGCGCAAGGAGCTTGGAGATGCCAGGTACCGGGCCCCTCTTGATTCTCAACAGCCAGTTCTTGCGGGGACATTACTTTAGAGAGGTCGAGAAGTGATAGCACTGAAGGCTATGCAGAGTGTCCTCATGAGCTGGGTGCCAAGTAACCTCATTGAATTTCTGCCTCTGCCCAAGAGCCCCCTCCTTCTCCAATTACGTACCACATTGATTTTTAAATGACTCTGGTGAGTCGCATGCAGTAACTTATGGAGGATAGTGTTTTTCTTTGATGTTTAAGAAAAGGATTATCTTAGCAGAAATGAGTAAAATGTGTACTGTGAGACTGAGGCTTCCTTCATCACAACTTAATTTTTAATTGAAATTTAGAGATATGTTATTAATTGGATTTAATGGCAGAATGAAAACTAAAGAGTTCTAAGGGGGGAAACCCTGGTTGGTTGTCTTAATCAAATGAGCATCCTTGTAGACACTTTCTAAAAATAGCTCAGACGGTATCTGCACTGGTTGCCTTGGAAAATGTTGCCATAGTTGCAAGACACATTTCTGCAAATGGATGAACAGAGGGTAAACCTTCATTTTCAGAGTTCACAGTTTCCCTGGAGTCTACACTTGACCTCAGCACTAGGAAGGCCAGAGTCAATTTAATTTTTTTTCTTTTAAAGTTTTGCTGAAATGACCCCTTCTTTGGGATGACAAGTCTCAGAATGCAAGGGAGTGAAACTGCCTATTGATAATTAAACGAAACAGTCAGAACCCAGCAGTTTGATCTGCAACAATTATACCTACATTTACATATCGAAGCTCATTACTAATACACAGCCTTGCACTTTGGAAGTTTCTGGGGAATGATTTTTTTCAGTGAATCAAGTTTTTAAATTCTTCACTGTAATTATATTAATTAGTCATGTTCAATGCATGTCATCTTGACTGAAGCTTTATGTCATCAGTTCCATTTGTCAATAGGCATGCATATTTAGCTATGCATTATTAATATAATTATTCATAACTGGAGTGTGGATTTCATTATGAATTTTTGAAAACACGGATGTTTGGACATGTTAAAATCTCCTGAAAATATAATTTGTTGAGCACAGAAAAGAGTTAATTAAAAGTTGGAAGAAGAAAAATTATAAAACGAGCGGCGTTTGAATTCACTGTCAGGGAGAATCATTATAAAGTCAAATAAAATCTCAAAAATATCTTTAATGACTTGTCACTTGAGAGCCTAATATTCATGAAGAAAACATGTTTTTACAAAAATCATCTTAAAATCATTTTGTCCATAGTAGGTATTGTTCAGTGAGTTCTTCAGAACTCTGACTTCCTGGATACAACCTGTTTTCTATTTTTAGTCCTACCCAGAATCCATTTTCATAAATAACTAAAATGGGACATTAGGTAATCACATCTAATATTCCATTCTTCCACTGTGATGAATGAGATACTATTTCCATGCATTCCATCAAGATTTTGGGCTGTCTAGAGGACATTTGCATATATTCTTAGCTTACGGCCATGTGAAATCACGACAAAAGCTTATGTGACGTGGTGAGGAAGATAGGGAAAGGAACTCTGGGAAATTAGCAACCCTTGCCATCTTGTCTCAACACCTTTGGAGGTTGGACATTCCTGTGGAATGATGGTGATGACAAGGACTGCCTGCCTTCTCAGTGACATAGTTTTCTTTCCTCCTAGCAAAGAATCCTGGTTTTCTTCATTTATGCTATAATCTTTTGATGCTTCATAATACCATCTTTAAAAAGATTTATTTATTTTTATTATGGGTATATATGTGTGTGCTGCTTGTCTGCATGTGTAGACAATGCACATGCATGGAAAAGCCAGAAAAGGACAATGGATTCTCTGGAACTGGCGTTACATGCATTGGTGCACCACTAGATGGATACGGGAGATAGAAACCAAGCTCAGGCCCCTGGGAAGAGCAACAAGTGCTCTCAAGGTCCTAGCCAGCTCTCCAGCCCTGTGAGAGGCCTTTTCAATTTCCACATTTAAATTAAATAAGTAAATAGTTGGAAAATAAAAACCAAGCAGAAAATGTTAAGTAAAACTTAAGATTCGATCCCAGAAAATTTTATTTACAGTTTATGGTTAAATAATCATAATCAGTTGATTAGATAACATTGATTCTATCTTAAAGATGAATAAATTGGACCCTGAGGTTGATCAAGCAATTTGCCTAAAGTCATATACGATGGCAGAGCTAATTTTTATAATCCAAGTAGTCTGACCCACATCTCCAAGTTCACGTAAATAGCAAGATCTAGCTAGATATAGAGATCTGGTACACTGATTGTTCATCCAGTAACATTTTTAAAGTGTTGTTTCATATCCTTTATCATAAATTCTGAAAATGAAAGCACACTGCTCAGTTCTTGTGTATTTTCTACAACAGATCTTGCATTATTCCTTTTGAAGGAGATGTGAAACAAGAATGGTCTCAAGAATATGTTTTATTTCAAGATATTCCTCATCCTCATACTTCACAGTAAAACACAATTATGTTTGGTTTACATTATATTATAATTGGATGGAGCTTCTATGTTATAAAGTTATTGAGGCTGAAGTTAAGAATTGGTACAGAGGATGAATATAAAAAAACTTTAAGCCGGGCGGTGGTGGCGCATGCCTTTAATCCTAGCACTCGGGAGGCAGAGGCAGGCGGTCTCTGTGAGTTCGAGGCCAGCCTGGTCTACAAGAGCTAGTTCCAGGACAGGAACCAAAAGCTACGGAGAAACCCTGTCTCGAAAATCCAAAAACAAACAAACAAAACAAACAAACAAACAAACAAACAAACAAAAAACTCTTTAACTTGCTAGGTCTCAGCAAACAGCCTCTGACCCGCCCTTCCTATAACCAACAAACTGCCAATAGCGCTGTTCTTCTTAGTCTTACACTAAGTTTAATTGGCCATAAAAACTTCCCCAACTAAAATTTATATATGGGCAAACCCTATAGGCCATCATTCTTTTCCCCGTGGCTTTGTAGTTATTTTCCAAGAACTACAGTTCCCAGAATCCCAGGAAGTCACCCGGTCTAATGTGCATACAGGTTAACTTTCGGTCTAACGTCAGAAGAACCTGGACTCGTGCAGTTCTTCGGTTTGGAAAAGCAACCATCTCCCATCTAGTGATGAGGAGAGACTGCTGACGCTCAGTTACCTCTGCAAGAGTGGCTTCTTTTATCCACGTGGATTCTTCCTGAGGGGGGCACTGTTTCTTCACCGTGGAGTCGGGTTGACTTCACCTTTCTTGGAGTAGAGTCTATGGTTCCCAAGAAGAGTGGCTTTTGTTCATCATCGATGGAGGAGATGAAGGACGACGATCTGCTTTTCCTTTCTTCGAAGGGCTTCTTGGAACCCTGATAACGCCTTATTGTATCTGTGGAATCGTCGGGATCATTTGTGCTGTTTTCTTTGCTAAAATCTATCAAAGAGAGGTTATTTTCATAGTAAAAAATCAAATGTGGGACTTTGTGCACATCATACTAAATGGCTGTAAGCAAACCTGTTTACTCGTGGAAAAATGTAGCTGTGTGGACGCTGCTAAATTCAAGGGTTATTAGCTTATCTTCACGAGGTAAATCACTCATTTCAAAATTTAAAGAAATCAAGCAAGAGTGAGTTTATGTGGAAGAAAAATGATACGAAAATTAAAAATCACACACAGTCAAGTCTTATTTAGTCTTAGAATCAAGCATATTATCTTTTGAGAAAAGTGGAGAGACTAGAGAAAATGTGTCCTAATTCTAAAATATCACCAATGATACAGCTTGTTATTTTTTTTAACCTTTATGCCATATCATGTGTGACAATCATTCACACATTGTAAAGGTCAAATCTGGAAGTCACTTCAGGAAAGTCAGGCAGGCAAAGTTTCAACCTTAGCTTAGTAAATGGCCTTGACAATTTAGGGAGTTTGGTTGTGTAGAACCTTACAAAGAATATGAAGCTTAACTACAGTAATTGAGGTAAGCTTCTTTACCTAATTACACCAAGGCCACTGATGCATACTGACTACTTCATAGAGAAATGTCAGGATAATTTGAGCCCCAAAGGTTGTTGTGTTAGAACATATTTCAGCCAGAAAAACTCAGAAACAAATCTCCAAACTTGTTTCTATTAGTGTCCTGGGGAGAGAGTGCAATTCTCCATCTGGTTCCTGCTAATAACCAACCAACAAAACTCCAAGAGGTATATCATTTTCTGGAGAAATTTTGAAGCCTGTGTCCCTATCATCTCTGTGCCTGATGTGCTCATTTCGTTATTTATAGAAGGCCAGATGAACAGATTTAAGGCCACTCCAGAGAAACTTCCAACTGCTTTTCAGAATTCCCATATGGCAGAGAAATGAAACAAGGATCCTCCTTTCCCTCTTTTTAAACAACAACTTATAATTTAAAAAAAATATTAAAAGCCAAAAAGCAGCTCAAGGTAAAAATGGTCAGTGTTTAAAAAGTAGTTTCATCTGAAAGTATGCGGTCTGTCAGTCTAAGTCTAGCAAATGCAGAGAACCTAATGTATTTCCTTAAGGCATCGCACTTGTTCGGTCATTCCATCAATGCTGTGAACACCGCACACCCTCCCGCTGTCCAGCAGGATAGTGACGACTACTACTCCGAGATTCATGGGTAGCCACTCAACTATCAATCTATGTGTGAATATTCTGATCAACACATGCAAATGTCCTTCTCTTCAGGATCATTGACTCAACTCCCCACAGGCTTCCAGACTTCATCCTTCTCATTGTTCTCTATTTTCTTTATCTGTTCTCCTGAAGAACCTTTGGAAAATATCACCAACATTCTCCCCCTTTATGAGCACATCACTTCAATCCTCAAGAAAACAACTGTCACCAAATTTATTTTAGTAAGTTTGAGAAAAGAATAAAAGCTTAGCTTTTCTAAGTTTCCCTGTTTTAGATTTCCACAGCCTGGGTCTCAGTTTCACTGTTCTAAATTCTCACAGCCTGGGTTTCTAGACCCAACTAACCCTTTTGTAACTAATAATCTGGGCAGAGTGGTATTTGTATCAACCCAGGCTTCCCATCCTCTTAATATTGTCATTCTTTGTAACTGTATCATGGAGTTTCTTCCTAGAGGAACCAAATTTAAATTAACCTAACCATCTATTCATGTGCCTCGTATACAAATGTGGGTAATTATCGTCAAGACATATCACTGGTTACTAAGCTACGTTGTCACATTTGGTATGTAGTGTTCTGTAAATTTCCAAATCCCTACATGTGGCTGTCTCAGCAGTTCAGAAGATTTCTTGATTTTCCAAAGGACCCAGGTTTGGTTCCCAGCATTCACAGCCATCTATAATACCAGCTTTATGGACCTGACAACTTCTTCTGACTAGCTTTGGCACAAGGTACGCACATGGTACACAGACATACAGGCAAACACTTGAACACATAAAATAAAATAAATAAGTCTTTAAAATATTAAATCTCATACGAAAAGATGTTCCATGTCACCTTCTACAAAGGCCCAACATTAACTTACTAAGTCATGGCTTCATTTCAGTTGTTTAGACATAAGATATTGTTTAACATGAATGAATTAAAACAGGCTGATTTCAATTTAAGAGAAGTACACAGACTCTGATGAGTAAAGAATTACAAATACTTAACTCAATAGTTTAAAATGCCATTTATTTCATACACATAGGACTTACCTCTTATGACAATTAGGTTTTTTTTTTTTTTTTTTTTTTTTTTTTTTTGGTCAGCTTGACATAAACTAGAGTCATGGGGGAAGAGGGACTGATGTGGGAGGTCGTTCTGTCTATGTGTTGGTTTTATTGGTTAATGAATAAAGAAAACTGGCTTGGCCTGTAGCATGGGAGGAATAAGGTGCAGTAGGCAGAAGTAATGGAGCTACTGGAGACAAAAGCTGGAAACATTACCTGGTAAGCCACTGCCACGTGGAGATACACAGATTAATAGAGATGGGTTAAATTAATATGTAAGGGTTAGCCAATAAGAAGCTAGAGCTAATGGCCCAAGCAGTGATTTAAATAATATGGTTACTGTGTGATTATTTTGGTTCTAAGCTAGCCCGGTGGCCGGGAAGAACAAGTAGCCTCCTACAACAAGGGACTGGTCCATGGGGGATTTTCTAGCTTAATTATTGATGTGGGAGGATCCTGGCCAGTGTGAGTAGTTCTACTGTTGGGCAGGTAGAACCGGTTTGTATAGGAAAACATGGAGCCAGGTGGTTCCAGGTTATATAGGAAAGTAAACTGAGCAAGCCACGGAGAGCAATCCAGTAGGCAGTGTTCTTCCCCAGCCTCTGCTTCACTTTCCTGTTCTAAATTCCTTATCACCTCTCCATGCCTCAATGATGAACTCTAAGCTGTAAGCCAGCTAAACTCTTTCCTCTCCAAACTGGCCCAGTCTTTTTATCACAGAAATCCCATTAGCAAGAAGTTCAGGCAAATGAATGAAAAAAAAAAAAAAAAGGAAAGAATTTGATGTTCTTGAATGTTTCTGCATTCCACTAGATTATTGCAGTCTGTGTGAACAGCTGCTTTGAGAAAGCCCCTTCCAAACAAGATTTTCTGTTTAATACTAGCTAAATTAAAACTTCATTTTCTATCATAGAATATAGAACTAGAAATGACAATCTACTTGTAGACTGAAAATAGAAACTGTCACGTTTGGTCTGGTAGCTGACAGGTGTAATCCACGCGATTGAGCTGTTGGCGTGCATGTTGTTAGCCTTCAAGTACTAGATTTTGATGGCCTGTCCCATTTCTGCCTCTCTGTAGAGAAACTGATTTGATAGCCATTAAGCAGGATCATAAAATGCCTTTCTTCATTCTCCTCCTATTCTGCATAAGGTATTCCAAATATTGAAGATAGATGGTGATTACATTCTGAAACAAAACAAATCTGAGGATATTTATGTTTTCCCCTTGTGTAGACACGAGATCACATAATTGCCCATTACCATCGCTTTACAAAGAATTCTTTTCTGCTTGTTTAAGTTGATCCCTGTTTTCTGAATCAGAGGACCATAGGGGCAGCAAAGCCCCACCCCCAACCCCACACAGGACATAATTATACAGCGTGTGTGGCTTTCCTTGTAGGTAACTGTAGCTTTAGGATGAATTTGAGTTAATGAAATTCAACTTTTTGATGGAGTAGCTGACACAGCTGCCTTACGAACGATAATAGAAAAAGCTTCCTTGCCAAAAAGTCCGGGGATAAATTCTTAAACTCCCTCTGTCTTTTACGAGTTCTTCCTTTCAGATTAATTACAACTTTTATTAGTCAGACCCAACAGGGAGACATAACTCTTGGTCAAAGAGAGACATTTAATGAGGTTTCTAGGCATTTGGGCTTTATGTCTCCCACTGGTGACGATTTGGAGGTAGTCTGAGTACTCTCCTGCTAGTTAGGTTAGGAAAACATTTTATTGGGAACCTAACGCCAGGAATACACTTCTTCACTTGTCATCAAGTACCTTAGGCTTAAAGGGGACCCTAAAGTAGGCTGCCATACAAATACTGGATTAAATAGTCTTACAAACTATTTAGAAAGAAAAGATTCGTTCGGGGAAATGTCACAGTTTTATTTAGGACAAATAAGTTCTAAAACTCAGTAGTAAAGCAAGATAATGACAGTTAACCCATGGCATGCTTAATAGTTCCTGGGAGCAATCTTAAACATTCTTTCCACATAGAAGAACGAAGTAATGGTTATGCTTGTGGCATCTCTCTCTCTCCCCCTGCAATGTCTGTGTGGATATCCAAATATCACATAATATACTACTGTTACAGTTGTACACAGCTTTTGCTTTTCAAACATGCTTGTTTCTAAAGATCTTGAAAAGAAAGACAGGTTTCATATATATGCCACTAAAATGGGTAATAAGAGTTATGTTGTTTTGTGGGACATCTATTTATTTATTAAGACCTATGTAGCCAGGTTGGCTTTAAACTCACTAGTTAGCCCAGGACTGTCCTGAACAATGTGTATCACCCCTCTCCTCCTTCCCAAGTGCTGGGATTATAGGCATACATCACAGTGATTGGACATTATTTCTTTTTGATAAAGACAGTCTGGAACCCAGACATCAAATTATTTTGCCACTTTAAAGGATTGATTTTTTTTAAAAAATTAGCTTTATACCCCGTCTTGCTCATAAAATAATTTTAACAATATATGCATTTATTCCCTTAGTTACTTTCATTGTTGTTATTTTCTTTTGAGGAATACTTTCAAAGTGTGTTGCATTCTAGCATACAATATGAAATAATTAAACATATAAAGTAACACTACTTACTGTTATCAGTAGAAATAGAAATTGTAATGGTTTTAGGGTGCTTAGATAGTGCTCGGAGGAACACTGAATTTTTAATCTAAAACGTCAGTCTCTGTTCCCTATGTTCAATGTGGGACCATGTACACCCACTGGAAGAAGGTGATAAGCAGTATCTTTCTAATGATTTCCCTACAGTCAGCTGTCACAGGCAAGCCTTTTAACACCATTTTCTCTTGTATTGTTTAAATATTTATTGACTGTTTTTCATTTTTGGCAGTCTGTTATTGATAACAAGCTTTGCTGTGATTGCCAGCAGCTGTGGGAGTCCTCTGATTTTGGAGAGATGATTATTAGGTATACAAAATCAAGACAGCATATGTATTTTTCTTGTAGTAACAAGTCTAGGATTCTAGGAGAACTTCCACTTGGCTAACAATGCTTATTTTCTTTCTGATTCTACATATTTTTCAGGTGAAACTTCATTGAGGCTAATTATTTACTGTATCTTTGATTTTTAACATTTTCGAAATGGGACGGAGGGAGCATGTCCATGAAGGACGAGGAGAAGCTAAGGTAGGTACATCTGCTGATTCTGAGTGCGAACTTGGGCAGGCCAGCCAAGCTTGAGCTGTCTTCCAGAGGCTCACACTTTCTGTTCCCTCCTCCTTTGATAACGATTCAAGGCAACCTGTGCTTTAGGTGAAAAATGCCCCAGCAGTTTGTTTTCCTGGAAATTCACAGTATCAGCAGGTGCGGTAGGTACGCGATGGTTGCTGCTTTTACAGCACCAGCAGGTTCTAAATAGTAAAACCAATTAAAGAGTTCCCCCTTTCTAAACTATCATTTTTTTTCTTGCTTACCGTTTGCTACAAAGACAGAAAAGCAAGTTCTACAGAATTCAGTGGAAATCTTTATTTTTGCTGCTAATCAGTAAAAAAGGGAGTAATAAAAACGGGAAAGCAGAGATAAAGAGACATTAGCTGTAATTAAGAATTATTTGGTTTGTCTGTTAAAACTAGTGACATTTTTTTCTTCTAAGTATAAAGAAACTTCTTAAAACTAAAAAACAAAATAAAACAGAAAACCAGTTTAAGTAAAGTACCTAAGAGCATTTAGCACACAACAGATACTCAATGATTGTTTTATAAGTGAATGAGTGATTGACTTACATCTACAACATTGCTACAATTACTGACCTAATGGTCATCGATACTCCAATTATCTATTAGTAACTACTTTTTGCAATGCTGTCTACAGAAGAAGTTGAGCAGAACACTTTAAATATTTGATCATGTAAGTTTTGTTGGTATATATACACGCATATGTATGTATGAATGCTTGGGTATGGAATGGTACCTTATGTATACATACACACATATATACCAAAATACAACTATGTATTTCCTAGTTTACTATCCACAATACTTTCTTTCTGTGTTAATCATGCTACTGTACTAGTATTGTATGTATTTTATTGTGTGCACATAATATTTTAAATGAACTATTCCCAAGACCCGATTCATCACTTTAGTAGACTTGAGAGTAAGCATAATCCAACTTTGTAGACCACTTAAGTGGAAGTGATTTTTTATTGTTTCCTTCATTAGTTTATTTTGCCCACCCATTGCAGTTTCCTTGGCAACAGAATACATCACTGAAGTGTCATTTTGCTTCTTGTTTTATGTAGCAAGAAGAGGACCAGGAGAACCTTTATCCAGCAACAGATGGAAACAGAGGCAGAGACCTGCATCAGAGCACTGGACCTGAGCTTCCAAACTCTAGTTGAAGAGTGGGAGGAGTAAGAATATTAGCAAAGAGGTCAAGGCCATGATGGGGACACCCACTGAAACAGTCTACCTGAGCTAATGAGAGCTCATCATCTCTAGCCTGACAGGGAAGGTACATGCATAGTTCCAAACTAGTCCTTCTGAATGTGGGTGACAGTTGCATGGCTGGGCCAGACTGCACGGCACTGGCAGTGGCACCAGGATTTATCCCTACTGCTGGTACTGGCTTTTTGGAACCTATTCTCTTTGGATGGATACCTTGCTCAGCTGTCTAGATATCTAGGGAGGGTCTTGGGCCTTACCCTCTCTGTGGAGTGGATGGGGGTGTGGGTGGGAGGGTTAAGTGGAGGGAACGGGAGGGGGGAAGGAGTGGGAACTTGGTTTGGTATGTATAATGAAAAAGATAGTTGTTTTCTTTTTTTAAGAAAATAAAAAATATAAAATAAAAAAAGAAGATTCTACTTCCATCTTGGGAGCTCTAACATCTCTACCTATGCTGACTGACCCTAGTCATGAGAAATCCTAGGTGCCTGTCTCCCAGAAGTTAAAGAAGGAATTAACCCCAACCTTCAGATCTGCTGTGACAATTCCTTCCTGTTGGGAAGTAGGTTCATTTTCTCAGAAGAAATCTGAAGTTCACGAAGACAAACTATCCACATCAACAAATTCCTTATGTTTAACTCAGCTTGGCAGAGGTCCTGGCCATTTTTTTTTTTTTAAAAGATGCTGTTTGTGCATGATGAGGTGGACTTGCTAAGGGCTAAAACCTAAAAACTGTGGGCATCTTGTTGAGAAGGTATGTGGAAAACAGACAGGATTCTACCTCTGTTTACCCATCTCCGATGCACAGACTCTTCTTGTCCCTGTTGTCTATGTAAGTTGATTTCATAAGACGTCAATGTTCTTGGAATACTACCTTCAAGGATCTGTCTCATAGAAGCAGTAAGGTAACACTGTAATCATAGGTACATTCCCTGTGAAACTTCTAGTTTATTCAGCCCTGGGTTGATCAGTATTAGAGAATCCTCTGGAAATTCTCTACTACTATACATTGGCCTGCTTTATGTGCCCCCCCCTCCACAGAAGACAATTTTATCTGACAAAATATGGGATGACTGGTCACCTAAAGAGTATTAGATTGGGGTGATAGGTACTAAATTACTCTCAGCAGAATTATACACTTGCCAGCAGCAGCCTGGAATTCCAAAGGCTTTGAAAAAAGGCTGTGAAGCTCTGGATAATGGGAATTAATTGTATTTTCACATTGTTGAACTCATGGTAACATACTGGCGTGCTAGGAAACTTCAGAATGATACAGGAAGGCAAATCTCCTGCTATCTGCACTTTATATAAAACATCAGAAACTAAGGCTGTGATTAAAAGGAATGATTTCAACGTCAATAGAAATGTCTGGGTACACGAACCCTTGTGAATTGTGACCCGATTTCAGAGCCTTATCAGAAGATAAAAACGTGAGATTATTTGCCTTGAGAATGGGGAAACTGAACAAGATTGAAAGAGGATTTAATAAATCTTCAACCTTTTGGAGAACAATGGTACACAGGCTACACATTGTCATTTCCATTTCCAGTGAGATAAAACCAAGAGATTAACACCAGGATGAGGGAGTCAGATTAACTCTATGGAAAAACAGCTTGACATCAGGGGTGCTGTTTTAGAAAACTCTACCAAGAAAATAAAGAAGGCCATTGCAGAAAATACTCCCTATTGGCGAGCAGTTTATGAAGTAGGTTAAATGATTCAACTATTGGTAAAAGACAACCAACATCTATCATATGTGTTTTGTTTGAAGGCACCTAAAGTTTTGTAGAGATAAAAAAGAAACCAATTATGCCAGTAACCCGAGCAGAGGGCACAGTTTGGCGATAACGCAAGAGGAATGCACTTTGGGGATTCATAAGAAAATCCCTGTGCATTTAAAGTGATCAAGAAAATGCTCGTTAAACAACACATCACAAACCACAAGTTTAGTGAATGAAAAACAGTCTGGTCTGGTTGTATGTGAAGGTTTCCTTGGAGCTATGGGTGTTCATATGTTTTAGGAAAAGTCTGACAATCTATCTCGAGGAATAACATATGCAAGAACACAGAAACAATGTACATAAAAGAGAGAAGAATTTAATTCACTAAAAACAAATAGCAAGCTAGCAGGTGATATCTCCAAGGGAACAGAGTTAAAAAGAGAACTTGAAATATGAAGACAAAATGAAGGTGGAAAAGGGTTACTCCAATGCCATTTCATTTGTGTTTCTTCCCTTCCCCCTCCTCCTTCCAGTGGCTTCATTTGTTTTGAAAACTGCAATCCTCTTGCCTCTGGAGTACTTGGGTTATGGAAATGTACAATTCTGCCTGGTTCACATGTAATTTCAATAGATAACACTGTACATGGCCCTGAGTCACAGGGAACAAGTATATACCATTTTTATGAAGTTCACAATTCACAGGTAAACAACATCAAGCAGTAGTGTCTTAAATAACTATTACTGAAATAAAGGCTTGGAGGAGATGAGCCTCAGGGCAAAGGTGAGGAGTTCATGGGAATAAATAAGGGGAATTAAAATAGTTAGTATGAGATAAAAGTCTCAAAGAAGTAGAAAAAAAAGCCAATTCTATTACCAATACACAGAACAGGAGACTCTGTTTTCTTTAAGGAAGAGTCATTGATAGGTTACCCAATTCCTTTTAGTCAGTCCTCAATAATAAAGAGACTCAATAGATTCTCTACAATGTTGTGTGTATGTTTGTATATGTATGTATGTATGTGTTATGTATCATCTATCTATCTATATCTATCATCTCTCATCTATATCTTATCTATGTCTATATGTATTAATAATGAAGAAGTCATACATTTGAGAAGGAGTAGGGGCATTAGAAGAGTTGGGGTGGGAAGAGGGAGGACTAGAAATGTAAATAAAGTAATCATGTTTGAAATTCTCAAAATAAATTTTAAAAGTTAGTCACAACAAATGAGTATACAAAATATGAAGTCCTTAGAAGAATTTAAATATACAGGTGAAATGAATGTAATTGGATTCAGAAAAAAATGTCATCAGTGTCCCAATGTGTAGAATAGATGAAAATAGAGTAAATTTTACAAGGAAAATGAGTTAGTTAAAAAGCTGGTTTAGTATTCTTAGGAGACAGATGATAATATCTAGACTCAATCGAGTGGAGGGGCTGTGGGAATGGAGATAAAGGAACCAACGGACACTTAGGTTTGAAAGTAGAGATGGTGGAAATAGGAGTAGAAAAGTCTAATCAAGACTACAGTTTCTTTTTTTCCTTTTTTTTTTTTTT
>NC_022011.1:73949274-73973234 GCF_000317375.1 Microtus ochrogaster
AGCTCTTGTAGACCAGGCTGGTCTCGAACTCACAGAGATCCGCCTGCCTCTGCCTCCCAAGTGCTGGGATTAAAGGCGTGCGCCACCACTGCCCGGCAAGACTACAGTTTCTTCATAGCTCAAGAGAAGTTATAATCCTACATGTTTGTGGAACTGATTTGAATAGTGTGGGTGTGAACATTTGCAGAGCAACAGATATGGAGAGGGACAGGAATTTCAAAGAAGCATTAGGGGATACCTTTGAGAGCTTAAGTAGTTTAATAAAAAGTTGGAGTCAAAATATGGAAGCTCATCTGGCCTGTGGTTTAAGATATTAATATGCACACTTCCCAAATGAGGACAGAATGAAATTAGAAGCATAGATGATATTAATCAGACAAAGATTATATTACATAAAAAGAAAAGGAGGCGGAAGATATCTTAAGAAACTTTGGAGTCTGTGGAGAGAGCTCAGTTGATAAAGTCCTTGCTAACCAGCATGAAGCCATGAGTTTAATCTCTAGAACCTATATAAAAACTTTGAGATTGTGAGATGTGCATGTATTACAAAAAAACAAGGAGGCAGCAGATCCTGGAAGTTCGCAGGCCAACATGTAACTTAGTTGTGAGAACCAAGCCAGTGAGATCCCATCTCAAAGGAAGAGGGAAAGACATCCTAGGTAGTTTTATGGCCTCTATACACATGTCTACAAATGTGCACATGCACCCCAATACCATGTGAACATGTATGCATACCAGACATACAAATACACACACAACAAAAAGAAACTCTAAGAATTAACAAGCCAGATGAGAATATGATATGAAGGTATCTCCGGAGACTTTATGAAGTTAGAAGGAAAATAGGAAGAGCGGAGAGCCACCGACACCAAGCAAAGATTATTCAATAGGAAGAATTGATCCAGGGTCAGGTGCTGCTGTGAGGCCAAATAGGAAAAGGCTAGAATGTGGTGAGATCAGCAGGAGGCAATTGAAAGGTTTTTCGTGAAATCTTGGTCTCGTTGCCAGGCACACTTCGGCACACGTGTATCTGGGGTCCTACTGAAGTATACTTGTTTCTGTTCCTGACTGAACAGGCTCCCCCTCCCTCCCCAATGAAGATGAGAACTGTTTTGTGCCATCATCCACATAATTGGTATGTGTGGTGCTTGCTGGCGAAGGGATTACACTCCTGACCTGAAATGAAAATTCCTCTTCCCAAAACACTCTGCTTCAAACTCTGAGTATATTTATTATCTATTATCAACTTGATTTTGCTTTCAATCAATTTTCCCAGTTCCTCTGTTGGCTGTCCTTGAAGACATGGAGTGGCTTTGCTGAAAGATGTAATTCAGACATAGCCACCCCGGAACAAAAGTGATTCTCCCGACACTATCAAAGCATGAATTAGATATAACCTTGAAAATCACAAAACTATAATGAGTATTTAAGCAAGAAGAGCTAGACACCGTGTGCTCTAGATAAAACTTTACAAATAGAAAGAATGATTACCTTTCTCGCCTTCACTTTCAAAGGATAGTCTTCTTCTTCGTAGTTTACAGGTGTCCCCTTCAGAATCATTTATGGATTGGGACTGCAGCAGAAAATCAACCTTGTTAATGGAACTCAAAGAGGGATCTAGAAGGTTATGCTACTTGAGTATAATGTCTTACTGGTAAACTCTACTATATCACTTCGCAGCAACCACTTTAAATCTTAAGAATTATGTTTTGGCCAAGTAGTTATAGTAATTTTCTTGAAGGTTAGCTCTGAGTTGTAAAACAGATTGACAGAATAATTCTAGTAGCTTTGCAATTTGATTGGGGAAACCACAGTTTGTAAGAGTTATGGGCTAGGAATTTTAGGATCTGGCATTAGAATTTAGAAATAAAATAGTCCACAGAAGGGAGTATTTTGTATAATACGATAAACGTTTAAAATATTAACAATTTAGACAAGTAGAAGAATCTGTATTATTGCTAGCAAAATTTACGAATCAATTAACAGTAACTAGGATGTATATATTACTTAGTAATGAACATAAGGCTAAATTTTACAATCAATATATGGTTGAAGACAATCGATACTATGATAAAAGACCTTTAGCTTCAGCTCCTCCTTCTCCTCTTTGATTGTCTGTACACCATCAGACTTGTAAATCAGAGCAGAAATTCCCTGCATTGTTCATCTGGTTGCCATATGAATTTCAGTACAATGGAGTCACCTGAGGCTCATAGTTGCATTTTAGGTAAAACCAGAATGAGGTTGATGCTCTCTGATTGAGGTCACAATAAAGCATTCAGTAAGACTATTCTGAGAACATATGTTTAAGAACTGGAGACTTTTTACTGTAAGTTTTAGTTTTTTTTTTTTTTTTTTTTTTTGGTTTGAAAAGAATTTAGCTCAGTAAGCTGAATTAGAACACTGAATGGCCACCCGGTGACCCTAGAAACTGCTGTTTCTTAAGCCTTTCAGAATGCCTGGTGATGACTACAACTCCATGGAGACTTAAGTCTAACATCTTTTGCCTAAATATTGACCTAGGGAATTCTTCCATAGAACACATTAGCTCATAAATAAATACACTGGGCAAGTACCAAGTGCTCAATGTTTGATGTATGATAAAAGGGCATTTAGAAATAAATGGACTTTTTGAAACTTGGCAAATTAACCAGTAACAAATTGTGAGCTATGATGTAAGTTGTCCTTCCACAAGACAAGACTAGCTTATGGATCAGAGTTCACAGTGGAGCACAGTAAGAGCCCCACTCACGAAATCATTAAAGGTTGGGTAATGCGCAGAATTAAACATAAAATATTATTTCTATTAGACAATATTTTATTCATTCCATAGCCTAGATTTTGACTCTATTGTAAGAGTTAATTAATTCATACTTCATTAACTTGAAAGTTGAGTTTAATATTAATCTGAACTTTGATAGGTCTAATATTTTCAACATTGCAGAAAACCAATAGCAACTGATATGGTAGGAATAATAGATGAGATAATATTTCATTCCCTATCTATGTAAGATAAACTCCTTTAGGGGATTTTAAAAATTACTCGAAACCACTCATTTTCCTACAAAACCTCTAATGTAAACCAAGACTCTAAGAACTCCTAAAAGGTCAAACTTAATTGACCTTTCAAAAATTATTCACCATCTTTTAATACTGAATTCTTGCCGTATAATTTATTAATTTCAACATTCAGCTGGTCTCTTTCTCTCAGTATTTAATATCGATACATTTTTGTTGCAGTGTTTTATTTGTTGGTTTCAGAAGCACTTGGCAGATCTGTGAATGACATTTCAGACATGGGAAGGTCATCAGTGGGGCTTACCTTTGCACTCTCGTGTCTCAGGTTGAAAGTCAGTTCTAGATTCGTCAGAAAGTGGTCGGAGAACTCTGGATACATATCCAAGACCTCCAGTAAGTCTTCTCGCTGGATCTTATGCAGGTCACAGTAGGTGAGTGCTCTCACGTCTGCATTAGACTTGCCAGGCTTGGCATAAAGATGAACCATTTCTCCAAAGATATCATTTTTTCCTAAAATAAACCAAAAAAGAAGAAGAAAGAAAAGGAGGAAGAGAAAGAGATTTAATGTTTTATTTATAAAAGCAGAAAGGGACACCAACCAACTGCCTAATCATTGAACCAAAGATTACAAATGTAAGATCCCATACCTGCCGGAGCATGGAGAGCAACATTCCATGTCTTGACTGACTGTGCAATGTTGAGTGAAACTTTGTTCTTCTTAAAAGTCTTGGGTACCATTATAATCGCCTTCATTTCTTTACTTAGGTTCTTTTGCTAAGCATGTAAGATCTAGAGGATGCTTTTGTTTAGTTACTCTCCTGAGTGCTAGCTGTGGATCTCGCCATATGGTTTTCTAAATATACTTTCAGGTAGAAGTGTTCTGATGGTGTCAGTCCAGGAATATGAGAGGCTGAAATGAGCTGGATTTCTGTTCTTTCTGTTCAGCCCTATCATGTCCAGCGCTTTTGCCAAGTAACAGCTCCATCATTCCTCAGCCCTCACAGATATGGACAAGTGATATCAACACACCTTGCTTCCTCAAGTTCCCAGTTTTGAATCTGCCTTTAAATTATTTGTCCATTTGTTTAAATAATGACTTCTATGTATGTCACCCACAGACATAGTCAGGGCTTTGGTCACTTGCTCTTTGCTCTGAAAATTTGTTCCCATTGTACTTCTACAATTACTAGGATTATTTCAGTATTGGATTCTGCCTAACCATGTGCTGTCTACTTTCAGTTTTATTCAATGACAAGAGTAAGAATAATCGATATTTTCTGACGACCATGTAGGTGCCATGTTTATGTCAAATGCTTATGTATATTACATATATGTATGCTTACACATATGTATGTATATGATACTCAAAAATAATTTTGTGAAGATGTGATTATTATAAAAATCTATAAATACTGAAACAAAATTAAAGAGGTTAACTGAATATCGTAAGGTCCATTTCTCAGTTGGGTGAAATGGAGGAAGAAAAAGTAGCCAGGATTAAAACCCATGCATTTTGACACCATAGTCAATATCCTTACCTGCCCAGGATATCAAACCTCCCAATAGTTCTCAAAATTTCATGGCCATTTTTCTGTTTCTGAGTATCAAGGTACTCACATGGTATATACCTTTAGTCAATATTGGTGAATACTTGATGAAGTCACTTTTGAAGGTCATTAGTAGCAATGCAAAATAGCACTTTCTTCACATTTCTAAAGGTTCTTTTCAGATTAAGGATATGCATAAAGTATGCATTTATGTTTGCTTCTGGTGGATTACCACATCTGTCTCCCAATTTAGGGAGCTATCAAGGATGTTTAAACAATAAAGTTCCAACAAGTGAAAAGTGCTGGGACATTATTTTAAATGAGAATTTAATAAGGAAAAGTCAAATACCATATACTAATAATTAGAGAGAAGTCATTAGGCATAGTTTAAATAAATACTTATTAGACTTTGAGAACCATAATGAATAGCAATAATTTTTCAAATGCTAACATACATGGAAATTGGGACAGCAAAGAAGAAGCTTTTGCAAGTCTTTAGATTGGATGGCTTTGTTTAGATAATTATTTTATGACTCTGAACTGTATTTGCATGGGGTTTATATTTTAATTATCTTCTGTGAATATAGATGAGCAAGAAGGAAGCCCCACGATGCTGAACAGCATTCTATACTCACAGTAGTCTAAGCACAGAAGCGAGTTGTTTTGCCCACAGATGCCAGGACAGGCAGGCATAAAGATCAGCCTCTGCTTTCCTTGGTAAGACACCAAGGAAAGCTGTCAATGTCAAATTCAGTGAAAACTTTCTTTTGATAAGTGGCCTTGAGGTGACTTAGGATGCTTCTATTCCATGACTCCTTATTGGTTTAGAAACCAAATAGTGTACCTTCTCCATCTGTGGATTTTTTGACCGCAATAATAACGAAATTATCAAAATACCAAGGGAATCACTTAAACTTCTTTGTTTGTGTAGGGCATCTAATGATCCATGCTTTGGGTCTCTCTAACAACAAACAGATAAAACCCGTGAGTTTATAATGATCAAATGTGAGAACTGAGAACTGAGTGAAAAGAAACCATTCAACTGACATAGATTGAACAGTAGATAGATAGACACTGGGGATGAACTTTGGCCTTGACTGTGCTGGGCAAGAATCTACCTCCCACTTATGCCTCTAGTGCTGTATGACTGCTTATCAATGGAACAGTGTATTAAATCTATGAGAAAACTGAATTTCCATATACACTGTGGGGAAAATGAGTTTTGATCCTGCAGCTATATGATCAGAAAGCAGGCAAATAGAGTTGGCTTTTTCTGTTCATCTCTCCATTACCCTAACAGTCCAAAGAAATGCTATGAATTCATATAAGCAGGTTCATTTTTAAAGAGACAGAGCAAACTAAACATGAGTGTTCCTTTACGCTCAAACCCATGTTTCACTCATTTTGTAGTCTATCAACTCACTTCCTAATGTTAAATGCACCGCTTCACTCTGTTAAGTCAGGACCCCAATTTCTTTTCTAAGGGCTTAATAAATAGCAGGTAAATGAAATTCACGAAATGATAAACTTAGCTCATATTACTGTAGGCACATGCTAATTAGTATGTCTACAACACTGAGTAGTTAATATTAAGATGCGAAAGGATCAACCATGAAGCCAAGATCTCACATGAAAAGGAAAATGTCGACTGTTTTTATATATTTAGCTTCAAATGTCTAAGTAGTTGCCAACAGTTGAAGAGAATCACGAGAATGTTTGCATATTACACAAAAATTGAGACATTAAAATACATTTTAGCAAGGTTAATTTGATATGCAATGAATTGAAATAAAGCTCTGAAATGATCCGTGTTGTCGTCCTTAACCAATCGGTCTGTTAGTCTGTCATTCCAAACTAATGTTTGCAACAACTTAAAGCTGAAGATGTCATTGGTCCTGGCTAAAATACTCACCGAGAATAGCTACCACTATGTCATCCTTGAGGATTTCTATGGAGCCTCTGGATAAGAAGTACAGTGCAGTTAGGACATCCCCACAGTGAACCAGGGTGTCTCCTGGAGGCGCGTGGGTGGTTTTGAACTTCATTGCCAAAGCTCTAAGGCAGCCTTTACTTGCTCCTCGAAAGGCTTTGCAGTTTTGCAGCAAAGTCTGGTTCAGATGCAGGCAAATGTCAGCTTGTAAACATTCTGGGAATCCCTTTAAGACCTGAAATGAAAAAATAAATAGTTTGATACTACCAGAACACCAGGCACTTCAGCTTGAAATCAAGTCTATTTCTTGCTCACAAATCTGAAGATGCAGTAATTCTTATGAGGGAGATTTTATAATGCAGCTAGTTTGCTTCCCTTAATAAATATTTGGTCTGCTAAACATGTCAGAAGTTTTCGCTCCGTATTGTTCTGTGAATTAACTGCAGACATTCGATTCAACCCAAGTGTTGTCTCATTAAAATGTTATGCCTACACATTTCACATTACTTCTTGCCTGCCTGAGGTTATGCAGTATCATATTGTGCATAGATTAATGCAACAATCAAAAGGACACTAGTAAAAGTCAATATTCAAAAGTCAAAAATCAAAAGATGAGAAACTTTTTTGAAAGAATTTTAAATCAATTTAAATTGTCACCATGAGTGTACATCTAATCTGATGCAGCTTTGCTATTTGCATATATCATAACCGATGAAATGTTTAATCAACTGTATTTGGAATAATCATATTTCTATAGACTTTTTTTTTCTCGAGTCAGGGTTTCTCTGTAGCTTTGGAGCCTGTCCTGGAACTAGCTCTTGTAGACCAGGCTGGCCTCAAATTCACAGAGATCCACCTGACTTTTTCTCCTGAGTGTTGGGGTTAAAGGCGTGTGCCAACACCGCCCAGCTCTATACACTTTTTTATACTAAATGTTTGGAGAAACACTGAAAATAAAAGAAAGGAGAGAAGTTGATGTACTTTGAAAGTAAAGTTTAATTTTTTAGAAATAGAAATGGTGCTACTTTTGAAAACTCACTGGTTAATTTAAAACCTAAGGCACAGACTAAACAATAATTTCTGATAAATGTCCCTTAGTTTGAATGGAATAACATGCTATTTTTGCAAAGTTATCTGTATGTAATGGGTCGGGGTACTTCTTTAACTCTTTCCATCTTATTCTCTGGGGTATCACATGCAGACTTTAGTTTTTATACTGACTTTCCCCGCAATTATGAACAGGATACTTTAGGGCAGATGGACCCATTGAACAGAACAATTTACAGGGTAATAATGCATTTAGAGACCTTTCTTTCTTTGATTTTTATTGGTTCAATTTTAGCATATAATTTAATATAACCAAAATCATCATAAATTGGCAATAAGACAATTCAAGTGTATTTAGTCCAGAAAGAAACTTTGTATTGAATTATATTTGAGTCAAGCTATGATTGTCAGTGTCTGAAATATAAAACAACTCGAGTGATCCGACTTCTACGAAGCTACCATGTGATGTTGCTGCTGAATACGGCATACCATGAAAAGATCTTTAACATCTGTGAAGCACAGCAGCCACGTTTTTGTTATTGTTTTAATGATCAACAGAGAGTAAAGTGTATTTTGGAAGAAAATCTATGAAATTAAAAATTTTTATAAAATTTGCCACAATTAGACTCTTGTGCAAGTCACTTCACCCATCCACGTTTTTTTTTTTAAGATTAGAATCTTCATAGATAATTGATAAGTCAAATGGAAGTTAGAAATTAGTTTTACGTATTAGGATTAGTAGGATTGATAGTTGTGATATTCAATTGCCTGTGTGATGCCCATTATCAATTCCCCATGCCTATTAAGATTGTAACCCCATTGATGCATTGGATATTAAAATTGCTAGTAAAGAATCATTATAAAAACAAAAAAAAAAACAAAAAAAAACAAAAAAAACAAAAGATTAGAATCTTCGCAGTACCGAATTAGTTATGTTACTGATAATAGTGCGCCAGCTATCCAATTCTGCTTACTCAGCTCTACGCTGCCAACACTTTCAGCCTGAAAGTTTTCGGGTCCAGTAGAATTCAAGCCTTCCTCTTGTATGAGTTTCTGGGCATGCATCGTCTAACTTCTTCTTACCTACAACTTCAGCTTCCATCAACCTGAGTAGACCCCTCCCAGTGTTCTGCTTGGACTAAAGACCTCTCTAATATAACCTGTCTCATATTGCCTAGTCCTGTCTCTGAAGCCTAGGGGTTTTATCTTACTCTTATGGTGCCTTACATAAGTTAAGGTTTCTTCAGAGAACCAATGCATGACCACCCTTTTCCAAAACCTACAATGGAAATTATTACTTTGAATTCTTTGGCAAGTTGTGTCAAGCTGCAGATGACCTTAGTTTAAACCACTGGTTTCTGAATGAAAAATCATTTTCATTGGAGAGTCTATAGGAGAAAAACACCAGTGTTCACTGGCTTCTCCATGAGTCTTTGAAAGCCACTTTTGGAATCCCAGCCTAAATCTTAAATGACCCTGCTAGGATATAGATGGATAGAACACTACGCCAAGCAAAAGCTAGACCTTTCCTTTTAAATAGAGTTGACAAAATATCTTGTACTTCACACAAATGGAGGAGGGTACTCATCCTGTACAACTGGCATGTGCTTCTGGCACATTCCTTGAACTACCCCTGACTATCGTCAACCCATTGTGTTTCTGTGTGTCCGGTCATGTATGTGTTGGCATGGTTTGAGTTGGAAGACAGATGAGTGGCATTTCCATCTTTTGAATTTGTTAGTGAACTACACAGTTGGATGCAAATGGACTGACATTCTTGACCCTTTACTTGCCAATTCTAAGTTTGGGGGTTATTTATCTTCTCTGTGACTTGGTACCTTATTTTTCAAAATTGAATAAATAACATTTGCTTCACAGGTTGTATGGAAGCATACATACTGATGTTTGTGAAGCATAAAGTTGATAGTCAATTTTTCAATGTGTTTTTGGATTTTTTTTTGAGACAGGGTTTCTCTGTAGCTTTGGTGCCTGTCCCGGAACTAGCTCTTGTAGACCAGGCTGGCCTCGAACTCCCAGAGATCCGCCTGCCTCTGCCTCCCGAGTGCTGGGATTAAAGGCATGCGCCACCACTGCCCGGCTGGATTTTTTTATATTTTTGGATTTTTGAAAAAAACAAACAAAAAACTGAGTGCATATCTGCCCCCCCCCCACCCAAATAACAGATATGTTCTCTTTAACTAGTATTTTTTTTTCCTCTGTTAACTGAGCAGAGTTTAATGACTTTGCATTCTAGGCATCATTAGTTTGTAGATCCCATCCCCCAACATTTCTCTGTAATCTTATTTCCTATGTCTTCTGAAGTGTTCTGGCTCGTGTGAACATAAGCTTTCACTGGTACTTGCCTTAAATTTATCCTGAAAGTAGGTGGTTAATGAAATACAACTATATTTTAGAATCCAAGTCTTCTTGGAACTCCTCACAGAACGTGAAGGTCACTTGGGAAAGTTTCCAGTCTAAATGGTTACTTTCAGTCTTCATTCTGTTAGACCGGAGTCTGCTAATAAGGACCGCATTCAGCTTGAGATGCCATAGAGCTCTGTTTTCACAGGTGGTGATTATATAGACATCACAGAAAAGTTACCCATACCCATTTGTGATCGTAACCCTTACCTGACTTTCTTAACTATCTTAATGTGATCTGTTGCTCAAGGAAAACTGAGTAAGACTTGAAATTCGCTTGTTGGATTCAAGGTAGCCCATCGTTTGGATTTGCAAGTAGGTCAGTGGCTTTAGAATTTGTGATTAACTTTGGGAAAGAATTGTTTTTTTTAAATGGAGAGTTAACAGTTTGGAACATTAAAAAGTACATTTTTTTTTCCCTAATGTGGGAAATAAGAGGTAGTTTCAAGTAGGTCAAGACACCTCGTTCACTATTTCCATCTGGGTTGCCTTCTTCCTTTCCTACCTATTATTGTACAATTTTTTTTCTGTGTTTATTTCCTCTGTTAAATTTCCTGAAGTAGAATATTTTCATTTACCACTGAACTCTGACATCTTAGCAGGCCTTGCAGATATAGATGAAGAAAGTTGGAATGTAAAATAGCTAACTACAATTCAGGATGTAAGCTTGCTTGATGACAGTTACAGCCATAACCCCAGTGCCCTGCATTCTTGGCTAAGTTGTGGTGCTGCAAAGGTACACGTCACTGTCTGCTGTGCATCTGGAGCTATTGTTTTACTGAGTGAATTCAATTTTAAAAACCAAGAAGCGTTCACCACTGTCAGCCTCATGGCCTGCACCTTAGAAAGACAGTTCTAATCTTTTAAGCATGCATTCATTCACATACTTACTCATTTAAATACTTAAATAGCATCAGATTCAAAAGAATCATAATGAATAAACCATGTTTTGAAAATGTACTAAGTCTTCGTGACAGATTAAACACAATTCTTACAGGTCTAATCAGAATTGGTTACACTGTCCTCATGTTGAAGTCAGACATTAGTTATAAATAATAGTGGGCATTCATGGAACCTCAAGTAGCAGTTAATTTGAAGTGAGTTAAAGTCCTAATCTCATTTTTTCTAACTCTACTTCTGCACGGCATATTTTTAAGACTTGATGAAGTTCCAGAAAACTTTTCTCTATGTTGAAAGGAATCACACACGTTTACTATATGTGATGCAAAGCCATTTGTGTTTTGCCTTCTCTTTGCTTGGATTTATGTGAACAAAAATCTGTGAGTCTTATAATGAAATGATAACTTGTTTAAGACTTTTCTCACTTCAGTCTGAAATACTTGCTGCGATAGTTATAAAAGTTTTGTAGTTTACTGTTTGTGGGCCCCAATGTAAAGACCGTTGGACAGGGAAAACCTACTAATAACACTTCAGCATTGTTAAAGTCATTTTTAAAAGCCACACAAAACAAAGGGTGGACAACAGTATTATCTAACAAATATCTATGAACTGTGATCAGTAGTTAATTCAGAAGCATCCGACCTCATGGCAGAGTTCCCTAATAGGTGTATCTGCTAACACATTTGTAATGTCATGACAATACATTCTTGCTATTTGTACTTAAATTGTACAAGTAGTATAGCATGACAGCTGAGTACATGCTGATATTGATGCAGGTCTATTGCTTGATATAAATGCTAGTCAAAATGATAGACAATTTTAAATGAGTAAATCCTTCTATATAAGTTTTCAAATCAATGACAGCAAAAACATTTGTGCTATGTATTGGGTCACCAAGGAAAAAGAAGTTTGATCAATTCCAATAACAATAAAATTAAAAAACTTTGTCATTGGTATCCTGAATAGTTTTATATCATCTCGACACAAAGTAGAGTCATCAGAGAGGAGGAAACCTCAATTGAGAAAAATACCTCAATAAGATCAGGCTATATGCAGGCCTAGAGGGCATTTTCTTAATTAGTTTTTTTTTTTAATTTTTTTTTTATTGAGAAAAAAAAATTTCCGCCTCCTCCCAGCCTCCCACTCTTCCCGCCCTCCCCCCACTCCTCTCCCCCTCCCTCTCAAGTCTGAAGAGCAGTCAGGGTTCCCTGCCCTGTGGAAAGTCCAAAGTCCTCCCCCCTCCATCCTGGTCTAGGAAGGTGAACATCCAAACTGGCTAGGCCCCCACAAAGCCAGAACAAGAAGTAGGATCAAAACCCAGTGCCATTGTCCTTGGCTTCTCAGCAGCCCTCATTGTCCGCCATATTCAGAGAGTCCAGGTTTATCCCCTGCTTTTTCAGTCACAGTCCAGCTGGCCTTGGTGAGCTCCCAATAGATCAGTCCCACTGTCTCCAGTCCCAATAAGGAACAGAAGGAGGGAGAAGATGAGCAAGGAAGTCATTTTCTTAATTAGTAACTGATGTGGGAGAGCCCAGTCCATTGTGGGCGTCACCAGTTCTGGGTTGGTGGTCCCAGTTTCTATAGGAGAGTAGGTTGAGCAAGCCTTAAGGAGCAAGGCAGTAAGCAGCACCTCTTCATGGCCTCTGTGTTAGCTTCTGCCTTCAGGTTTGAGTTCCTGTCCAGACTTCATACAGTGATAAACAGTGATTTGTAAGCATAGGTCAAATAAACCCCTTTCTCTTCAATTTGCTTTTGGTTCTGGTGTTTCAACACAGCAATATAACCTGAACTAGGGCAATCAGTTTTGGTTAGAGGCATTGAGTGAACAAACATTTCTAATCAGGGAAATTGTCAGCAAAAAAAGTTAGGATATGTCATTATTATATCATTTTTCATGACAATAGAATATATATATATATTTTTCATAATAACATTTTACCTGATAGAAAAATATTTCTAAATTAAGACATAGTGTATTGGCTGTAAACTGTTGCTTTTTCCTTAGATGTGAGGCTTAAGATTGAACATTTGCTGCTTTCTGTCTCTGTCTGAGACTATCTCATGATGAGTACATTTTTCCAAATTCTGTTTAAAGAGTGCCAATACATAAGTTTCTGACCCCAAACACTTTTCAGCCTTCTTTATGTTTTGAACCCCTAAATTTACTTTTTTAAAGAAACCAAATCTGTTCCCCAGCACATATCGTTATCCTGCATCCTGTAGTATGGAGGTTGATCTGTGTTCTAACCAGGGGCTTTTCACTCATTTCTGCTAGTGGTACTGCAGAAGGGAGCATTCCCCAAGGCAGGCTGAATAGAGAGCACATTTAGGCAGCCTGACTGTGGCAAATGGTTCCCTAAATAGCAGATTAATCATGTGGACAACTTCGGTGGCTGAGTTAACTGTCATTAGAAAATGTCCTAGGGAAATTCTTTGGGTCATTAAATATACTTAAATCTTGACAAATTAGGATTAATCAAAACACAAATTAGCACTCCCTATGAACCTCCTGCATGATTATCAAACACATTATGCAAGTAATATGCTAAATCTTAAGTCTCTGCCTTGGAGTACAGCTTTACCATTTGAGAACATCTCCTGACTCTGGCAGAATTGCTATTTTTATGTGGGCATTCAGCTTCTTGATAAATCTTTAGCACCTGTGAACTCATGAACCTTACACTATGTTCTTTGTGGAAGCTAATGTCTTAACATAATGCATTTTGTAATCTCTAGATCATTCCATATTGTATCATTTCTATCGTTAGGCACCAAGAAATAGGAAACAAATTCATTCTATGTTTCCTTGGTGGCTACATGGTGATTACTACATTTTAACCACTGATTATAATAGTAAACCCTTAAGTAGGTTTAGCAACACATATACACATTAATTACCCCAGTGTGAAGCTCACATTGCTTTGACATCTACATTTTTTTTATTCTACCTCCATGTGGCTGTTAAAAATAAGGAACAATTTTAATGTATAAGACCGTCAGGCCTTGCCAGACCATTGAGAAAATTAGAGAATTGTGAATTCAGGAATGTGGAAATATTTATAAACACTGAAATAATACATTAATGTGTTTCATGTAACCTGTCCACATTTAGCACATGGTTTGTATTTACTCAAGATACAAAACCTTATTATACTTGGACATGGCTAAAAAAGTAGGAAGTCATGAAACAGTTTTGGCTCCACCAATGATGCCTCAAAAAATAAAAAAAATAAAAAAAATAAAGAGCATCCTCTTTTTGCATCCTCCTCCTTCCCAACTAGCAGCATTGCTATGGCTTCCTTTTAGAGGAACACTTAAACTTCAACATGACTCAATGAAGACAGGGTTAACAGTGATATGTGGGCAGAAGCAAATCTCTGGTTTTCTTCATCATCCATGCTCTGGAGTCCTTTTTGTTAGATCAGTAAAAACTTGGCTTACAAGGAGTGTCTCGGGATCTGCAGTGCGATCTCAAAAGGACCTCTAAAAACTATTCAGATTTCTAGAGGCTACAAGAAGGACCTACAGCCTCAGGATTAGATTCTGAGTCTCCCCCTTTTAATCCTTGCATAGTTATTTGAGAGAGATAGTCGGGGAAAGGACCAAAAGAACATAACTGTAGCCCCTTCTTCTAGCTGCACTGCAGCTAGTTCTTTCTGAATGATTGATTGTGGATGACCCGCTCTTTCTCACAGAGTAGGCGAAAGGGAAATGCAGTCGGACAGGTTCAATGATATAAAGTATCACATTGCATCTAAAACGCTATCTTGAGTTTGAGTCAAGTTTTATGATCCTGGAAAGATTTCTCATATGCTATATTTCAAAACCAAATTTCCTCAATATTATGTGAAGCAACAGAGTTGCAGTAGTCTCATTTTACAAATATAAAAGCTAAGACACAACAAATTAAGAGAACTCTGTGGAAGCACTGAGACTTGTAACGTAGTCCAGAATTCACCTATTTTTATTTAACTGTCTTTCAAGTTGGACTTCTAAAGTTGCTCTCAGTATGAGAAGACAAATGTCTTTTCCACTCATTTTCAGTAATTGGTTTTGTAGATAATAAAGGATTGAGATCCCAAGTAGATGTTCTCTTCATTTTGTATGAGAGGGGTAATGTATTCCTCAAAATATTAAGATAGATGAAAATATAATTCATTGCTTTGTAGGAAAAGTAAAAACCCATATTGACAATTGTTTAACTTATGATAAAGTAGTAGAAGCTTTAAAACAAAATGTACTGTCTTCATAGCTCAGATTCCCTTCCCATAAAATATCCCGGCTGTTATCTGGAACCCTGATGTCAGATCTCTGGACATTTCTACTCCGACTAAGCAAGCCCGTTGCCTATGTTCCAGTGGTTGACTTTTTTCCAGCTTCACAAGTTGGTCAAACTACATAATTCAGTAATATAATACAAAAAAAAATCCATGGCACTTAGAAAAAGAAGGGATATTCCCTCTTTCTTAAACTATACAGTAAGGCAAATAATTTGGAAAGTTTAATAATAATGAGCCATTTCAAAACTGCAATCAGAATGGGAACTGGAGGGATCAGGTTGTGGGAAGATGGAGGGAGAGAGAACTGGGAGACACAACTGGAATGGGGGGCATTTTGGGGACATGGTAGAAACCTAGTACAATGGAAACTCCTAAGAATCTTCAAGGGTGACCCTAGCTAAGACTCCTAATAATGAGGCAATTGGAGTCTGAAGCAGACAGCTTCTGTAACCAGGCAAGGATTACAGTGTAGGGATTGGGACACCAACCTAGCCCCCAAACCTTCGACCTACAATTTGTCTAGTCTGCAAGATATACTGGGGTAAAGGGGGCACAGAACTTATGAGAGTGGGTAACCAATGACTGGTTCAACTTGGGACCCATGCCAGAGAGGGAGCACAGGTCTGACACTCCCTGGAGGGTCAGAAACCAGAGGCTGGATAGCCAAGAGACCAAGGATAGAGTCAAAATCACTGAGGAAAAAAAGAGTGAATGAAATGATTCCTGATGATATTGTGCTATACTAGTAGACCAGAGTCTAACACAATCGTCATGAGAGGGGCTTCACCCAGCAAAGGATGGAAACAGATGGAGCAACCTGCAGTCAAACATTAGGCAGAGCTTGGGGAATCCTACAGAATCGGGGAAGGAAGGATATTGCAGTTAGAGGGGTCTAGGACACCACAAGAAAACTCTCAGAATCAACTAACCTGGACTCATAGGGTCTCACAGAGACTGAACCAACACAATCTGGGACCTAGTCCCTCTGTGTATATGTTATGGCACTTAGGTCTTCTTGTGGGACTCCTAATTGTTGGAACAGTGACTGCCTCTGACTCTTTTGCCTTCTTTTGGGACATTTTTACTCCTACTGTGTTGACTTTTCAGAATACCTGGGGGAGGTGCCCAGTCTTATTGCAATGTGATATGCCACCTGCACTGGGTAGGCTTTGTGTGTCAACTAGACACAAGCTAGTTATCAGTAGAAGGAGCCTCAGTTGAGGAAATGCTTCAATGAGATCCAGCTGTAGGGCATTTTCTCATTTGGTAATCAACAGGGGAGGGTCAAGCCCATGGTGGATGGTACCATTCTTGGGTTGCTGATCTGAGTTCTTTAAAAACAAAACAAAACAAAAAAATAAACCAACAAAAACCAGGAAGTAACATCCTTCTATGTTCTTTTCATCGGCTCCCACCTTCAGGATCCTGCCCTGTTTAAGTTTCTGTCCTAACTTCTTTAGTGATGAACAGCAATGCTGAAGTGTAAGTCAAATACCTCCCCTGGCTACCAACTTGCTTTTTGATCGTGGTGTTTTACTGCAGTAATAGAAACCTCAACTAAGACACCATGCCTATCCTCCTCACATCCATATGTATCCATCAAAAGAAAGGAAAAAAATAAAAACCATGACAGATTCGAAAATAGGAAACATCCATCAGCTTTTTGTCCCCTTCCAACACTAAGTGTGGGTATAGTAATTCTGCTAAGAAGAGGAAGAATGAAAGGGCAATGCTAGGTTACGATGGCGAGGAAGGTCCGAGTGCAGGCCAAGTACAGGAATTATGAATAAGAACAGAAAGAGGACCTGCTGCTTCATTGATTTGAATTTCACAGACTGGCACGGTTGATGGAAGATGACAAAAGTGGAAAAGTGGTGCCACTCTGACAGATAATTGGTTTTAAGAGAGAGAAAACTGAAAATATTGAATCTGCCTGGGATGTTGGATGCAATTGTAGTATAAGACTTAGTTATTCTTAAATTACTTGAATCTGTAATCTTATGGTATGAAGCTTACCTTAATTTAAAAAAAAACCACAAGCAATCAGACTAGAAAACAGATTTTATACAATTGATGGCATTTTCTTTGTAATCACATAGGAAAATACAGAAAAAAGATGAAACAGAGTCAATGATCTAATGGGACTTTTTAAAAACAAGGAATGGTTTTTTAACTACATCAGAAATGTTGGTAAATTAGACCCTATTTAAAATAGCAGCAAAAAAATTGTGTCAAAAACATCCAGTAAGTGAAATGAATGTGTTGAAAATATATTATGAATAATTTATAGTCTGTGACAGATAAAACCATGGCATATGTAATATATGTAGCATTCTTATAAAATAAAACAAAATAGTTGAAATAGACAATTCAAAAAGAAGTTATTCAGATATAATATATATAGAGAGAGTATATTTAGTCAGAGAGATGTCACTGAAGTGACCATAAATATATCTGCTGAACTGGGAGATATGAAAACAAAACATAACACCCATTGCTACCGAAGAAAAAGCAGGTGAGTATTAGCATTCTTCTTAGAAATGGGAATTGTCAAACAGTAGCTAGTAAAACTTAAAATTGCTCACAGAAATCTCTCATCTGAAAATCTACTCGTCAGGATTAAACCATCAGGAGAAGATATAGGTAGGTATATTTGCTTTATTATTACCCGGAGTGGCATAAAATTAGGAACGAAAATGGAATCACATTAGTGACAGAATAGTTCAGGGTTATGTTATAAAATCATAAATTACAATGTCCTATAGAATTAGGGTACATAAAAATGAATTACTGTAGGAATGTTACATGATTTAATTTTGTAAATAGGATTTGGATGCAATTTTAAAAGGTGTGACATGAGAAATATCAAGTATAATGTTAAATTATGTAGCTAAGTGTGTGATGGTGTGTGTATGTAAATTATATATATATATGAGAATACTAGAATATTTATTGCAGAAGTGAGAAAATTGTGAAAGATTATATACTTGAGTGAATAAATTTTTGGTGTGGAGAGAGGGGATAGCAATGATCAAGGATGGAATAAAAACCACAATACAACACTAAAAACCTCTAAATAAAACACATATTGATTTTATCTCTGTGAAATTTGTGTATAACTGTGTATCTTTATGGGTGATATGGACACTATTGCAAAAAATGGTCTTAACTTGAAAAACTTTGATCAGGTTGTATAACTTTAGAAGAATAACGGTTATTAAATATTACAGGAACAGGCTTGGCGACCAAGATGCTGCATTTGGACATTACCTATGATTTGAAAAGATCAAAAGTAAATTTTACCTACTTTATAAAAGAATTTTGTTAAACAATTAATAGAACTCAGAATATTTAAGGTGGTTTTAACCTGAAAGCCTTCTCCCATGGTCTGGATTTCATAGTACCAGAAGGTGCTATGTCAGGTGCTTAGGGAAAGAAGCTATCTCTAGGTCTAGATGGCTGTGATAACTCTGAACTCCAACAATGACACGATGGTAAGATATTCCTAATGGCGCAATAATGACATATGTATTGTCAATAGGCAACAGATGCTTAATTGATCTTACGGTGCACTCAATAGGAGGGAAATCATGCCTGGTTTTACCTAGCCAATCATCTGTGGTCTTAGAAAAGAACCTACTATCAAAACTGTAATAGTCAGTATAATACCTAAAATCCATCCTTATACCTAATATATACTTATATATAAGTACAGCTCTCTACCCATGTCAAAGAAGCTTTCATTTGCATTAGAGGCCATCACGGAAAACCACAATGAGTTATACTGCAAAAACCAACTGATTTAGGGGAGCCCAGTCCCAACAGATACATGCACAACACTACTCTCGCATTGAAGGCTCAAGGAGCAGCATGGAAGAGGGGCCAGAAAGACTGTAAGAGCCTGAAGGCAGGGTGTATGCTGTGAGATTATGTCTCCTGGAAATGATAGGGAAGTTACACCCATAATACCACAACAGTATGGTGGCCTAAATAAGACCTGAACAGTGATAATACCAATAGATATGCCATCGTGGAACGGGGAAATATCACAGAGTCCTTCCCTAATAAAAGAACTAAGGTTAACTAATGACTGCTCAGAAAGGAAGAATTTGTTTTCCTTAGGGGAAAAACAGGAGCGGGGGCTTAATTAGTATTCAATACCAATCGAAGAGCCCTGAAATCATATATACAGAAGCAACACTAAATGGATTCAGAAAGTTTTATTTATATATTTATATATATATATATATTTCATACATATGAGTATTTGTCACAATAGTCAAAAGTTTATTAGTTTTTTTTTAAATCAGGGATAGGGCAATGGGAGGGGTCAGAGGAAATGATGTAATTAAATTTTAATTATTTTTTTCAAAAATTGTGAGTATATGGTTGTTGTGCGTGGTTCATACACATGGGCGCATGGGTGAAAGAGCATGAAAAGGTCACGGGAAGGCATGAAGTGGCTTCCCCTGTCACTCTTAACTCCTTCAGGACTGGGTCTCCCACCCAGGCTATCTGGTTAGTGATCTCCTTGTGTTTACCTCTCTCTACTCCTGAACATTGGCTTTGCAGATGCATGCAGTGGTGCCCAGTTTTTCACACTGGAGTCTGGGATTTGAACTCAGGTCCTCATGTTTGCAAAGCAAGCCCTCTTGTCCACTGAGCCAGCTCCCTAGCTACTATTTTTTAAACAAATTCTTAGACTCTGAATATCTATGGGAGCTATTATATTTAATAAAAATATCCCTAAAATATTTATAGATTCCAATTCAGTGTGCGAAGGGAAAGTAATTAAGTAATGCATTGAAATTAATGCCCTCCTCATGCATAAGAATGAGGGCAGAGAAATGAAGTACAATCACAGACATGGTGAAACATAGCCCCTGATTTTCTTTTCTTTTTATTGTCAAAAATTTTAAAAATTAAAATATAATTACATCACTCCCCTTTTTATCCTTCCTACTCCCTCCCATGTCACTCTCGTTTCTTTTCTTAATTCTCACCAATATCTACATGTCCCACTGCCCCACCTAATCCCAGCATGGCTCCATCTGTTTATTTTAACCAAGATTAGCACATATATTTTGTTCCACTTATCAGTCCTGTTTCTGAAATAACCAACCTTATAGCATCTTCTCCTGACATTATATTCTCACCAATTCTTCAGAGGTATAGTCAAGGGGACTTGATTTATTATGAAGTTTGGCTGATCATCAATTCTCAAATTATCGGCAGCTAAATATTCTGAATGGTTTCCTAGGTAGGCGACTAGCGCGCTGTTATAGACTGAAGCCTCTGTCTGGGGAATAGCATGAGGACCTCATTTTCCTTGCATCTGTGTGCCGTGATTCACAGCAAAGAACCAGAAGTCAGAGATGGATTTCTGGGTTCAAATAAAATAACTACAATGATGAGGTGTGAACCTTTGGCTTATCTTCCCCTATGGCAGCTTTTCCTAAACACAGTCGTGTTTTTTCTCTGTGAGGGTTATAGAACGTCACTATCTGTGAAGATTACTGATAGAAAGGGCAAGATGAATTGCAACAGAAATAAAAGTGTCTTAGCATAGAACCCAGGCTCCTCCAGCAAAAATGGTGCGATTTTTTTTCTCTCTCTAGGAAAAAAAAAAAAATCAGACTGTCCCAAAGCATGAAACTGCGTGGTGGGGGTGAGTGACTTGCCTCATTAATAGAAGTCAAGATACCAAATAAATACACTGTGAGGTATATATATATATAATCATTAAAGATGTAATCATTCTGCACTTTTTCTATCCATACTCTCTCATAACTGTCTACATCTAGGAAAGCATATATCTGAAATATCGGCTATATTGCATTCTTAAGGTCATGTAATAACATGCCTTCGGGTGAGCTGTTTTCTGCTAACTTTCATCCTTAAATTGGTTAAAAAAATAACTATCCGGGTAGTGGTGGTGCACGCCTTTAATCCCAGCAATCGGGAGGCAGAGGCAGGTGGATCTCTGTGAGTTAGAGGCTATCCTGGTCTAGAAACAAGATCTAGTTTCAGGACAGGTCAAAGCTACAGAGAAACCCTGTCTTGAAAAACCAAACAACAACAATAAAACAAAAACAAAACCCTAACGTATTAGGTAGAACAAGTATGTATTTGTTAATAACAAATCTCATGGCACTAGCTTGTTTTTCATGGCAGCGAGTATCAGACCTTTTTTTCTGGGGAAGAATTTGGGGGTGATATGAGTTCATTAAGTTGGAGAAACGCTGAGTTATTCTAGGATCTATCCAAAAGAGGCTTAGAATAACATTTCCAAAGAATACTTTACTACTGAACTTGATGAGGTCTGTGTGGAGAGTAGGGACCAGAGGAAGGAGACCCAGTGGATGAGCTCCTAAGTGAGTATGTGCTGTTGACATGTATCTGGGGCCTCAGACCAATGGAGGAAATGGAGGAGCTTACCCCCTCCCCAGAGTGAGGCTCAGAGAGAAATGGCTAAGCCTTCCCTCCTGGTCTCTGTGTGGCTGTTGATAGTATGTGCAGAAAATGTCCAACATAGCTTTCTCTACCCCCTAAGGAACGCTGAAGAATGCTCCCCTAGAGGACTGCTGCTGGTGAAATTAGCTGAGCCTGTCCTTTCGATGTAGCTGCATACCATACAATGTGCCTCTTGTTTATCTTTATATACTAACCCTGTCTCCTTGTTCAGCTGTGAACAATAACCCTTCTTTCTCCTCATCTTTCTGTAACATGCTGAGCTTCTGGGTGTTGAGGCTTCTCTAACAGAGAGCCCAGGCCATCAGATCCCAGCTTTCTGTGTCTAAATGTTTGTACTTTCTTTGTTTCCTAGCCATACAAGTCATGTTCAACTCTCTGGAGGCTGTGCAGTAGTTTGTTTGTTTGTTTCTTTCTTTCTCTCTTTCTCCCCCCCTTTATTTCTTTCTGTCTCTCTCTCTCTTTATTTCTTCTTCCTTTTTTATTGGCTTAACCTGTGTTGATAAAAGAACAGGAAACTGAATTGGGTCTGAATGGCTCTGCTTCTCTAACTCACCAAAGAAAGTGTCATTCCCTTCTGCATCAGAAACTGCATCAGCTCCTGTTTAGGCAGGGTCATTATTTTCAGGAGTTGAAAAACAAAAGCAGAAATCATTTCCACTCTCTACTGGTATAAGAAGAACATTAGTAATACACTGGAGAAACTGGAGCCCAGAGTGTACTCACTGCCTCTGTGGTGTTTCTGCAGTAGCTACTGATCTTTTTAAAGCCCTGGGACAAGGTGCAGTTTAGTTCCCAGGGTTCAAAAACTGCTAAAAAAAAAACAAAAAAACAAAAAAAAAAACTGTGTGTGGTGGCACAATGGCCTTTAGTCCCAGAACTCAGGAGACAGAGACAGGCAGATTCTTGAATTTGAGGCTAGCCTGTATTTCTACAAAGAATTCCAGGACAGCCAGGGCTACATAAAAAAACAAACAAACAAAACCAAACAAACAAAGAAACAAACAAACAAACCTGTCTTCAGGGTAAAGACAAAAAAGCCTCACTGGTATGGGAGCATGTGCTGGTCTCTGTAGATAAGTAGATAAACTATAGATAAGTCCTTCTGTACATGATAGGAAAATCCATCACTTTGAAAGATGACTGAGTTACTTGTCACCTCAAAACATCAGATGCCTGTCTCATGCTGTCTACTAGTCCTCTTAGGAAGCTGCAGATGTTTTCTTGCTTTTTTTTTTTTTTCCTACAGTGGTGTTTTAAAGAGGTGTTGAGTAAGTTGCATAGGGTGGGCAGATGAACTCAACCTTTCCTAAAGCATAGGTTGCCTAACAACTTGCTACAGAAAGAGATCAGATGTGACAAACTTGTATACTAATATATAAGTGCAAGTTTATAATAAACACTTTTTGAAGAGATTGGCAACCTCTGCCGATTGATTAATCATCATACAGATGAAATGATCATCCCTAAAAATATAAATTATATTGATTTATAATTTGTGTGTGGGTACACTTGTGAAGGTCAGAGGATAAATCTTGTAAGTTGGCTTGTTCCTTGCACCCATGTGGGTCTCAGGTATAAAGCCCATGTGCCATAAATATTCAGCAGCCTTGGCAGCAAATGCCTTTACTCACTCACTAAGCTATCTCACAAAATATCCTCTTAAGTGTATATGGCAAAGTTATTTTTAAAACTCAATTCCTAAACAATAACCAAGTATTTATTTATAGAAAACCAAAAGATTTCACAGGTCTTATGGCCCACATCATGTATATAAAAGTGTTTCCCCATCTCCTTTAAATATTGGTTGGTTTAGTCAGATATGCAGGCACTGTTTCAGATACCTTTGCTATGATTCCATGTTATATCGGTTAACCAAATGTTGCTCATTGACTCTGTTTATAAATAAAAGGTTTTTTTTAGAAAAGGTAGAGGATTAAAAGATCTAAAAGCATGCTACACTATTTTTAAGTTTTCCTTTTACGCTGGTGACTGGGTTTATTGTAAGGATTGTTTTTATCTGATTTCATTCACTGATTACAAACAAGTGTGGGCCCCCCCCCTTTGCACTTCGCTGTGATGTATCTAAAGCTGCGATCTGAACATGAAAGTGGAGTGCATGTGAAATCATTTAAATAAGTGTACAGAGTAATGGCTTTCCCTCAATGTATCTGTGTGTGTGTGTACCCAAAGGCACGTGTGTACCCCATGCTTTTGGAGGCCAGAAGTCAGCAGCTACTGTCCACCTTTCTTCTTTCTTCTTCTTCTTCTTCTTCTTCTTCTTCTTCTTCTTCTTCTTCTTCTTCTTCTTCTTCTTCTTCTTCTTCTTCTTCTTCTTCTTCTTCT